>NW_025778936.1:0-63974 GCF_021130785.1 Homalodisca vitripennis | reverse complement strand
AAGATGAGCCATTAGTTTGATTGAGCACTTTTCACAGTTAAGCCCATAATCTGATGCTTAGTACCAACATAAATGACCAAATGTTGGAGATCCTATGCTCGGATTTCGTCATGAATCACTATTTGATAGAAAACTATAATTCAGCAGACGTTTCAATTTTACTTCTATAGCATAAAATGATAGTTGTTTGGTTTATGTTTCCCTTCTTTGGATATCATTATTATTCTATTTCACTGTTTTTAATCTCTTCCTCATGATTTATGTTTATTTATTGAGATGACGAAGGGACTTGGTTGGTATCGTCTGTGCGATAACTCACCACACAAAGTCCTAGAGCCTTGAAACTTGGGGTACGCGTTTCTCTCTGTCCTCCAGTTTTTTTTTATTTCTATGTTCTGATCTTTCAGATGTTCTCCTCATTCTCATGTGAAAGTACCGAACTAGTACTTAATACCAATCCCAACGATCCAAATTCCAAAAACTTCTAAACCTGCAAATCTGTTTTACAGATTCTCATACAATAAAGAGGAGATTTGACTCAAATGTGATATTACTATGCTGTTCCGAATTAATTGGGACAAATGAAAAAAACCAATTTTTTCCTAAAACATTAGTTTTTAATCATTAGATACCTTATTTAGATTGAACAATCAATACATTAGTATGAAGTATGTCCTCCTTTAGCAGAAATGACCTCACCTACACGTCTTGGCATTGACTCCACTAGTTTAGCACACATGTTCTTGACTTCATCATCGTGAAACCAAACTTGTATAGCACTTGTTATCATTTTTTCTTTTGTAGTGCAATCCATCTTAGCTAAACGTTTCTTGAAGAATATGCCATAAGTTCTCAATCGGATTTAGGTCGGGTGAGTTACCAGGCCAATCAAGCACTTTTACTTTGTTTTCCCGCATAAAAGTCTTGACCAATTTTGAATTGTGGCAAGGGGCTAAGTCATGTTGAAATGTTCCATCAAATGTTTCCATAAATGGAACTATCCGACTGCGTAGTATGTCGATGTATTTGGCTGAATTCATCATCCCATTGATGGGAACTAAGCTCCCAGTACCATTTGTGGTAAAAAAACCCCAAAAAACATCTGTTTAGAAGGATGTTTAACAGTCTGTTGGATATGACCTTCTCGCAAAGGTTCACCTTCACTCCGCCTAACAACACTTGATAGATATACCCTGCACAAATAAATGTGATTCATTCACTGAAAATAACTTTTTTCCAGTCATCTACAGTCCATGATCGGTATTTCTTAGCCCATACTAAACGTTTTTTGCATCATTTTCTTAGTAAGAAATTGTTTTTTCTTCGGTTTTCTTTGCCTTTCGAACCAACTTCCAGAAGTCTTTTCCTTACAGTTGAAGTACTCCACTTCAATACCAGAATCCAACAAATCCCTTCGAAGGTCTGTGCTTGTCTTTCTTGGATTTATTTTGCTATTTCTTATTAGAATTTTGTCAGTTCTTGGAGTTGTTTTACGTTTGCGCCCACATTTTCCTTTTCTTTTTGGAGACAATGATCCGGAATCTTGATATGTTTTTAAAATTCTGGAAACACTAGATTTTCCCACACCAACTGCTGTAGCTATATCTCTCACAGTCATAGACGTGTGTTCATTAAGAGCAACAACTTTAGCACGCTTCCTAGGTGTTATATCCATCTTTGAAGAAGCACGTAATAAACGGAACACAGTACCACAACCACCGACCGCCACAAAGAAAGGCTCACAACTGAAGGAATGACACTCCAAAACCAGTCAAACAAAGTTTTTTACAGTCAAGGTCAACCCAGCACACTACTTCTATGCAGTTATAACCGGTTTGAAGCGGTCTGGGACATCACCAGTTATCACAAACTAACAAAGACCAGAAAAACATGTTTGTCCCAATTAATTCGAACAGCATAGTATTTAATCACCCATATTGGTTTACCTCGATCTCTAATTTGCGCCTAAACTTGTTAAGAATTTTAATAATTTATGATGGATGGATGTATTAAGTTTTTTCATCTATTCAGGGAGTGTCCTTCTGAAAAAATATTTTTGACGCTGTAATTTGAAAATAATTTATTATTTGAGACTTTTTGTTATAATAAAGCATATAGGAAACTTTAAATTGTATGTCCCATGGCATACTTAATGTATTGTTTAAAATTTTACAACGCACTATAATTACAATTTATCATTGTGTAATGTTTCCCTGAACTTATAAAAACTGATAACTTCCTTGAAGGATAATTGGCCTCGTCTCTTCGAGTACTTAACCCTGTCAATACCGTACCTGTCAATGTAGAGTTAAGATTGCTAAGTTTTAATTAAATTTCCACATCATTTGAACTCAACATCAAGTATTGAGTTCAAATCGAATTTAAAAGCTTCGTTCATTAAGCTCACTCAGTTAATTGAGTTTGGAAAATAAAAATGTTGCTTTCTTCCTTCTCGCAATACTGACCTATGATATAAATATCGTCGCCTTTTTTCATTCAAAGAAGTAAACTATTTTTGTTATTTTGCTCAATTATAACATTGTTAAAATAGTGAGCTTTGTTTGAAGTTTATTTTTTACGATGGAAGGATTGTGAAGGAAACAGGATTTTTCCGGACATTTGCCATCGTTCATTGAAACAAAGATCAGTGAACTTTGAGTCAAGAAATCAGCTGAAATAGTGAGCTACACGTTTATTGTTTTAATAATAGATTTTACAAAAAATATGCATGTACTACATCGTTATAACCCATCACATGAAAATTGTAACCTGAACAGTCAACTCATATGTGCTATCAATGAATATGTACCTCCTCATAGGGAAGGGTTTGTTGGATAATAAGTACATCCAAATCTTTAAATTATTTTTGTATCTGACAGTTCTTGATAAAGTCAGATTTCTCTTCGTGACTTTCCAAAGTCCTAAACACGTTTTTAACCTTTACTAGGATATTATATTTAAGTCTTTACCTCCAACTTGAGATAAAAATAAATTCATTAAATTCTGAATAGCTTACTCATTGTTGATAGATTCTTTACTGGCAAGCAATTTCTATGAAAGCAATCATGTTTATGATTTTGAAATAACATCTTTAAATGGTTTTTATTAAGGGATTATTTAAATCCAATAACATTAATAAGTAATTAACAGAAATATCATTGTTAAATAAAGGCATATTGCGAAAATAAAGGATCGTCACAAATTCTATTTTCCATCGATAGAGGAAAGTCTGTAAGAAAGAAATCGATCGTCGGCAGTTTTAGTAGATATAAAAATAGGAGGATAAAAATAGTGTCGAAAATACCAAACTACGATTTGTCAGATCAACGTTTCTTAGATTGTCACTCTTAAAACTTCCTGTTACATTTATATCATAGCCATATCATCGTCACCAAACTAGATACAGAGATTGGAAGTCCCCACACTCAACCAAACAGCTGGTTAGTTGGATTTTATTTAACTTTTACGTGTCTTTTACTTATTCTTTTGGGGAAAGAAGCAGGGAAATTGCACTCAGTCCTAAAATGAAGTTTTTGCCACTTCCGGAATGACTGGATATACATGATGGGTAAGGGTGGGAGTCAAGATCTATGAGGAAGGACATTGACCTTGATTAATCTCAGTCATTTCTCCTTGGAAGAAGGGGAAGCCACAAGCACGTAGCAAGGAAAAGCTGTTGGGGGTCAAGACAACTAATATTTTTTTTCCCACAGTGGACAGAAAGTAAGGCCTCATGTTGTTTCCTTGACCGGGATCTGTATTGAAAACGATACTGAATTATTTAAAAAAATAGTAATCGTTTACTAAAAAAGTAATTGAAACTATTAACAATTTGGGAGGAAATCCGGACCCCTTTTACACCTCGCTGGTTAATTGCTTGCGAAGCCAGCCAGCTCTGTACCAGCATCTCCAGTCAAAGACTGACTAATCTTTATTTCTAGGCTAGCAACAGCCATAAGCGTTTAGGGAGTCTACCAACTCCAACAGTCAGTTTCCGTACTAGACTAGATCTACTACCTATTTTCAAACAAATTACGAGGGAAAATGCTGGAATGGTTGGCACTGTAGTATAATGTCGTGCTATATAACTTACACGTGACAATAAGCTCTATAACAATAACAATAAACATAACAATAATATAAATATCAACATTCATTAAAGGAATAATTAAAATTTTTATTTATCAAATTTTTTATAATTGCCTTAGCATTAGATGCTTTTTTGTATCTATTAGCATCTTTGCTGCTAATTTGCTATCTATATATAATATTTATATTCTTTGTTATTTAATTCCATAGTTTATCATGTTATTATTGTTATAGCTTTTATAGTTGCTATTTTTTAAACATTGATTTGAATATTAACATAAGAATGTAATTTAAATTTTACGGTATTTGCGTCCCTTGCATTAATTCCATTGACAGTCAGATATTTGTTTGTTTGTGCTTACACAATAGTTCCTTGTTATGAATAAAAGAGAAGAAAATGTGTTTGCAACTGAAAGATCTTCCAGTTAGAAGATAAGTGAGGTGTTGGAAAGAGAGGAAGCTTCTGTCATAAGGTGTTTTTAAAAGGAGAAAAATGGCAGGTCTTTAAATGAATAATATATAAACTGAGATATCTGTAAAACATTAGTACGTTTCACTATATTGAAAATGTTATGAAGCGAAAATATGTTGTTCAAGAAATTATAAAATAACTGAGGACTTCCATCAACAGATATGTTTCTGCACGAGTCAACGGTTTAATGCACATCGATGTTGAAAATCCACATTGATTGGTTGGCTATTAACCCGTGTATATTCGCATGTGCTTTTACCAAATATTTATTGCATTATATTTATAAAACCGCTAAAAGTCCATTTTTTTTAAATAGCCGTTTTTTATCAAAAAACATATTTATATCATATCTTTTTAAATATATGTTTTTTTATTAATTAGAAAATATTTTTGTAATAACAATTTAAAATTTGAAATTTTTTGTTAAGTATTTTTTAAGTAAATATTCACTATATTTATTGAAATCGCATACAGACAAATTCTAAAAACATCCCTTTTTCATTTTAGAATCTTTCCTTTTATTTTCGAATTATTAAACAAACTTCTGACACATTTTTATAAAAATACAATATTCTATATTGGCACATACCGCATTTTGTTTCATATTTGATTTTTTTGTGATATCCATAGCCTTTCCTTTACCACTATCATAATATGACTTGTGAGAACTTCTTTTACTATATAAAAAAATTAACAATGAATAAAAACGACAATGCAGAAGCGTCTGCACCAAAAATGAGGTTGGATGGGAAATGAATGGCTCCACTCCAGCACACAGCACAGCAATAATTGCAAGTCTTTGTTTTTGTCTTTGTGTCACTTACTCGCGTGAGCTCGCTATAAATAAGCAGCACACAAATGGTAATGTACGCAATCAGTGTGAAACCTTTTTAGTGCCACGCTTGTTTTTGTTATGAGGTCCGTAAAATATGACGCCGTGAGTGGGAAAGAGCTGCTCCCAAAGCCCATCATACTCAAGTGAAACTGTTATTTATTACTCCTCTTAAATATAAACTCCGACAATTTTGCTAGTTAAAATAAAACCAGGAGGATTTTCATCCTAAATTTGGCCTTTATTCATTACTTTGTTATTAGTTTAATATTGTTCCGAAAAGAATATACATTTTTAAATGCGAATATAGACAGATATCCACCACTACTATTTACGATTCAAATCGCGTTCTGATGATACCAAACCCATCTCATTTCTTGAGACGTCAGGTGAATTTACTTGTAGTATTAAAAAGATCTTGATCCTGCCTTAAAAAAAACTACTGCGTCACGTTCAACTTATAAAAAAGTTATCAAAATGCAGGGTTATTCCCTAGAACACATAACAGTTATGAGTTGAATATTTACGTTGGATTGTAGAGTTTATCTCTACTATAAGTACTATAAACCGGTTATGAACCATTGCAAGGTATTAACGGTAAGTACGAGCCTTGCTAGTATAACTACGACAATAACCTCGTGATGGCTGAACTACCTTCATGTCGACCAGTGACTCTCTAGAGTGTACGGTTTATGTACTACACGTTATATATACTAGGTAAACTATTCCTCACCCGTTAGTTAATCTAACAGTATCGATAAAAGTGGCACGGATCTGTTGTTTTGAACAATAGTGTTGGAGAGAAACTTGCCCTATTCTTATAACAATGATGATTCTTTTGTATCATTCTTATGATGATGTTTAAGTTAAGGTATAACAACCAAATAAATGCAAACCCGTGAAATAAAGTACTCGGAATACATCTTAATATATTAAAAATACACGTATCGGTTGTCCCAAAATTTGCTGTACAGGATTCGAATCTTAAACTTACAAACTTGTCATCTCTGCTGTATGAGGAACTAATAAAGTACGCGCATAATTTAATCTTCCGTTTAAAGATATTTTTAAAGAATCTTTTTAAATACAAAAATACAAAAATTTGAACCAGACATTGTAATGAAATGTACCTGAAAAATCAATCAAATAATTGTTTAAAACTTTGATTTGAGATCGTTAGACTACGATTGCAGTCCAAGTGTCATGATTTCCATCTCAATCAGTCAGTTCCATGGAATACACTCAATCAGTCAGTTATGTATTTGGTCTTCCGATAATATGTTACTTTGGTTATTTAAACACATTTGTGAAAGAAACGGCCAAATACAAAATAATTGAATCGTAAAAAGTGAGGGCTCTGTGGTGTAATGGTAGCACATTCACCCGGCAAGTGAGAGATCCGAGTTCGACTCCCGGCGGAGCAAGTACTTTTTGCCATTCAATATTTATAGAAATTATATTAGGCTATTGCCACTTATACAAATTTAATGAATGTGTATATATATATACACTATGGAACAAAATATACAAAGACGGGATTACATCAAAATTACCACAAATATACACATGTTTACATATTTTCTTGTTTATGACAACAAGGCAAACTTAACATTGGCGTCGGTAATATAAATGACTAACCATAAGTGCTTATATTCTTGCGAAGCCTCGAGGCAGTGCAAGTGAAATCACAATGCAATGCACCAGACACTAAATGCAATTTTGAAAATGCATTAATGGAAACTGCGTTCATTTTAGCTCCATCGTATTATATCATAAATGCTTTCAATGAAAAAGCTAAGAACTTCGAATTAGGGATCTCTTCACATTTGTCTACAATACGTTCCAGTGATACTAAACTGGTTGCAATGTTAGTTGCAATGCAATGCAGAGGAATTGAGGGCGAAGGCGCGGGTAGGTGCTAGTCCTTAAATAATGTTTCCCTGCCTTTTAAAATAATATATGAATTTGTATCAATTATATTTCTTGTTTTTATATACTTTATAGTCAGATTAAGTACGATTTTTAGTTGACATGAATATTGTTATCTGCTATATACTACGATTACGTACAAATATACAACTGAGAATATAATTCATACACAATATAACATACTTTTTAAAAATGTATTAATACGTTTAATCTTTAAAGAGCACATCCATTTTTGTATTCTAAAAGCTGTATAATCCGACATAACAATGTAATAGCCTACATAAAAGCATCTGTTGAGTGCATCAGTTAGCGTGCCATTTTACCTCAATTCCCTTAGCATTTCATTTTCTCACCCAGTCTTTTAGATCAGTCATACTATGAAGGTCTTATTTCTTCCAATTTTATTGACTTTTTATTTTCGTACCTTGAAATTTGTCCTGTTATAAAGCTGTAAAAGTTTAAACGTGTATACTAGACATAAAAAATATTCTTCTAATTGCGTGTAGATATGTTTTAAACAATTACAATGGTTTTTGTTGCAGCTCATACAGGTCCAACTGGGATTGTTTCTGGCTTGCTTCTCCAGAGGACCTACACTAGTTACAGCAACGTTTTTGTATCAGTTAAATCTAAAACAACCTATGGTTTCCAGGAGCAGCACATCACTAACCGCAAATTTCGATGTACAGTATTAGGGTGTAAGGATAGATCGATAGGTTCAGTCTACTAGGAGAGACGACTGTTGGAGTTGGTCGGGTTCCCTAAGTTTTAAAGGCTAGCCTACTCATAAGAGCGTGCGACTCCTGCCCGCCTTGACTGGGACTCTAGTACCCGCTATACTTCCTCATAGGATCTCGACAGGAGGCGGCTTCTACCCCCAAACCTCACCCATCCTGAATATTCTGTCACCCCGGAAGCAACCGCAAAGGACTTTTTAGGAGTGCAATCGGAGGTTACTCAGTCTAGTAACATAAGAGAACTAAAAAACGAAATATCAACCCTTGCCTAAGGTGTAAGGAACTGATTTTGTGCTGATTTTAAATACACGAGAACAGTAATTTACAAAATCATTCAATGACCGTCTTAATGAACAATTGTTCCATTTTATTGGCTCGACTGAACGTCCGGTACAGGTTAGGACATCCGGTGTATAGAAACGCGTATTGTGTGCGTGTGTCATATGTTTGAGTTACAGTAAACATGAATATTCTCTAAGTCTTTTATTAAATGTAAGTTTTAGAAATTAGGTAAAATCGATAACTTCAATATAATCTAGTTTAAATTATTGGGAGCTTTGGGTCTTATTATATTAGTGACTGTATAGTTTCTTACTAAGAAACAAACAGTTGTAATAAAACAATGCCATAAGCTCTGTATTAGCTTCGGTATTCGTACCTTCGGTTTTTCTGAATACCACAATGTATGTGTTTTAAACAGGACAATGAATATCTGGCCCTGTACGTCAGGACTTGGCCCGTTAGTTTTATTGGGCACTTTGTCACAGTTAAGCTAAATACCAACATAAACGATCAAACGATTGTAATCCCTCGCTTAGGTTTGGCTTTGAAAATACTCTGTTTGTTTCTAACAATTTATTTATTTACACGGTAACAACACTTTAAATTTTACATAAAATTATGATTTTATAGTGACAAATATTTAACGAATTTTCCTGTTTACTTTTATGGAATAAATAATAACTGGTGTTTTATGTTTTTTCTTTTAATGTCCATGTCGTTATATACCAGTCGACTGTTTTTGTCACTCCTCAAAATCGGTCATTTGTTAATTTATTTTCATATTTTAAAATTCGTTGTAACATAACGTTTGATAAACACTAAGTGTTGACAAAATTATTATATTAATAAAATATTTGAATTTGGAATAGTTTATTAAGGGCAGACATGTCCTTATTAAAACTGCCTCTCGTTCCTTAACTCTTGATAGAAGGATCTTAGAAACTTATAACTCGGTGCATAGGTTCCTCTTGGTGAAAGGAAGATCACTTAATTTTAAAATAAAGGCTCCGTCTGTCCGGACGCTCTGTCCTTCCTTACGTTCTGGTTGGTCCATCGATGATCCGTTGCATCAGTTTATTTCCTAATAAATTAATATTATTTCAAAACTTAGCTTATGTCAATGACATTTTTATTCCTACTTCATGAGTAGTAATTGTCACTAATGTTATTTATTAGGTCAATATATTTTAACATTGTATATTATTCTATAGGTGTTTTAGTATGTAGTGAACTCATAATATGGGGAGTGCTTTTATAAATACGTGTTATTAATTTGCACGTATTGAAACTCAAAATTATGATTTCATTAGTGTAATGTTCACGTGTGCCAGTTGTACATGATTGTGTTTTTTATAAAACTTACTAATAATAGAATACAGCCTACTATCCCAACATGATCATAATTGACTCATAAAATACCGAAATATTTGACTTTATAAAGAAGGAGAATGGAAAGAATGCGAGGCTAATAATGTCAATATTGCGAGAGGAAAGTTCTCGGCGAAGTCAACCACTACACGTTTTATTTTCGTAGTTTAATTAACTGATTGCTCAGTGAACGAAGTTTTTTAAATTCGATTTGAGCTCATTGCCCGGTATTGAGCTCAGCTTTTATGGAAATAGAATTAAAACTTAGCAATCCCTACTCTAAATGGACAGGTACGGTATTGACAGGGTTAATTGCTCGAAGAGACGAGGCCAATTATCCTTCAGGGAAGTTAACGAGTTCAGTGAGACGCGACGTGAGGATTAATCGTATTTATAGTCCTTTGTAAAATCTTATACAGTAAGTTAATCACGTCCAGAAAGAAAGAATTATAATAAGCTTTATGCCTTGTTGGTTGAGCTTTAGCGAAGGTTATCACTGGGTTATATTAGGCTGGGCAAATTTAACTTTTACCTGCCTCTCCATACGATATCTCGAAAATAAAATTACCAATAAAGTTAAAAGTGTGCATGAAGATCTTTATTTAAATATAAGAAACCGTGAGTTCGATGATGGTGGATGCCACTCCATGGGTTTGGGTGAGTGTTGACATATATTTTTACATCCAGCCTCTGAAGTTGGGAAAATTTAATTTATGCTTGTCTGTCCGCATGATATCTGTGAAACGAAATAACATTTAAACTTGTCATTTTGTGTGTGGTTTTATTTATATATGAGCAAAATTAAGTTCGATGATGGTGGATTCGACATATTTCCAAATCCAGCCTCTGAAGTTAGGAAACATTTCATTTTTGTCTGTCTACGCGATATCTGGGAGAACGAAATAACCTATAGACTAAATATGGTGACGTTTAATTTTGACGGTGTACTAGTGATTGTTAGATCAACTTTAACTTTCTGCTCCGTTAGCTTCTCACATTGGCACTATGCAGAAACATATCTCACTATTTAGCAACATTAACTAATTGAAAACTAATTTTAATATAACATTTTTCAAAGCAACTTAATGTTTTTCGAACGTCGAATTCAAAAATATTTAAAAGCAGGTATCTCAAGAGATGATTTTAAATTCTCAAGTCGTTTACAACATTTATTTTTGTTCTTGTACGATTGTATCAAGATAGAGGCTGTACGAAAATGCGCGAAGTTCGATGATGGTCGATATTACTCCATATATGAGCGCTAGCGTGTATTACACAGAATAAAAAATTGTTAGAAGAATGAAAAATTTGGTTAAAACTGAGGTGGTCACTGTAAAAGGCTTGTAAAATATCATGTTTAGAGATATAAAAAGAAGTGTTCATTGCTGTGTTCTTATGTGTTAGTGCTTTCGGTTTTTAGGTTACTTAATTTTATTACTCCTATTTATGTTATTTCATGTCTTTCAAGGCATTTATTATTAAATATAGACCATAAACATAGCTATTATGAGGTATAATCCCGTTCAAAACATAATAAATACAATCACGTAAAACATGACATGTACGGACAAGACACCTTAAAGACCGCATGTATTCGCCCAAAACACGAGACATTGTACTCTAAAAACACCGAAACAGGTGTAACAACATCATTTTTGCAAGATATTCGTATGAGACTTGCACCACTATATTATACCTGAAATATGGGATCAGAATATAATATAATGTGCGTAAAAAGGGGTTTTGGGTGTAAATGAGCTTAAATAAACTTTTACAAGCATATTTGCTCCTTTTAAGTAAACCACCTTAATACGCCATATTCTTATTTCGGAAGAATTACGTGCAATTTTTCTTGCTTGCTTTTAATTCAGTTAGACACAAATATTATAATTATCTTGTAATAGTATACTTCGCACACTTTTTACAGCCTCTATCTTGATACAACCGTTCAAGAACAACAATAACTGTTGTAAATGACTTAAGGGGATATGGACGTCAAAAATAAAAAAAATATAATTTTTTTTTTATTGCATATTATTATTTGGAGTTTTCTGAACAATGTGGTATGCTAATTGTGTATGTATGTATTTATTTTGAATCCAAAATCGTGCATAACATAACTTACTACAAGACAATTTTATTGGATCTTGGTCCTTGCAAACCAAAGTTGATTCACGGGTTATAGTACACAATTCTGTTGTAACAGCATTTATATTTTGTAGGTCTGTGACTTTTTTCTGTAGTTGTTATTGACGGCTGTTATTAGCAGACCAAATAAACTTTGTTTTGGTGATTCATTTACATTGTTTGTTTGTTTTGTTTATTTTTGAAAGTTAGTAAGTTATAGCTCATTCAAGATGACCAAAAGTAAGAAACTGTGGAGAAAACGAAGTTTCCGTGGCAACCAGTTTTCGAAATCAAACCGTGTTGTAGGCTTAGATTGTGTAGCACACACAAGTGATAATCCTAGGCCTAGTACTAGTGACAGTGACAGAGTTTCTGCAGATGCTAATTGCTCTAAATTAGACAGTGAAGTAGGCCTAGTTAGCAATCCTATTTCAGTATCTAAACGGAAACTTGCAGAGACTGTTTTAGATGATAGTGAGGGTGATATTAATGTTATAGTAAGTATAAAACCTTTTGTCTTCTGCTATAATGCAATGTTGTTTCTGCAAAAATTGTAAAAATTCAGAAACACTTTACGTGGAAGAAAATGTTTCTCTCAGGAAGGGTCTGGCATGCAATTTAGTTATCTCTTGTAATTTTTGTGGCTCTAAGTTTCCTTTTTACACTTCAGACAGTACAAATAAATTCTTTGACATAAACATTAGATGTGTATACGGCCTCAGAGCCATAGGCAAAGGGAGTGTTAGTAGTGAACCGTTGTTCGGGCTGCTAAATCTACCTAACCCACCAGAAAAATTTTCAAGATACAATGATGTACTACTGAAACCTCTAAAATAAGTAGCCACTGAAACAATGATTTCAGCAACTGAGGAGTTTGTAAGCCTAAATATTTGCACAGAAAACGAAGATGAAGTAGGCCTACCTAGTCGTGATCTTAGCGTAGGGATTGACGGAACGTGTTACGAATATCTAGTAACAACATCATTTTGCAAGATATTCGTATAAGACTTGCACCACTAAATTATTATGCCTGAAATCTGGGATCAGAATATAATATAATCTGCGTAAATAGGGGTTTTGGGTGTAAATGAGCTTAGATGAATTTTTACAAGCATATTTGCTCCTTTTACGTAAACCAGCTCAAATACGCCATATTCTTATTTTGGAAGAATAACGTGCAATTTTTCTTGCTTGCTTTTAATTCAGTTAGACACAACTATTATAATTATCTTGTAATAGTATAATTCGCGCATTTTCGTACAGCCTCTACCTTGATACGATCTTACAAGAACAACAATAAATGTTGTAAATGACTGGGGAATTTAAAATCACTTATTGATACATCTGCTTTCTAATATTGTGAAATTCGACGTCAGAATACATTAAGAGATGGTTTGAAAAATATGTTGGAAAAAACTTGTACTAAAATTTGTTTTGAATTAGTTATTTTTGCTAAATAATGAGCCATTTTTTGGTAAGGTAGACCAATTTGAGAAGCTAACCCAGTCTAACAATCACTAGTATCAGGTAGGTTATTTTTTTAGATATATCGTGCGGACAGACAGACAGACAAACAATAATGAAATTTTCCCAACTTCAGAGGCTGGATGTAAAAGTATAACCAATACCCCATCAAAACCCATGGTGACATGCACGATCACCAAACTCCGTGTTTCTTATATTTAAATGAAGCTACATGTAAAGTTTTAAGTTTATAGGTAAGTTCGTTTTCGAGATATCGTGTGGATTGAGAGGCAAAAGTTAAATTTGCCCATCCTCTCAAGTGATAGCCTTCGCTAAAGCTTATTTTAATTGTTTCTTCCTGGACGTGATTAACGTACTGTTTAAGATTTAACAAAGGACTATAAATACAATTAATCCTCTCGTCACGTCTCACTGAACTCGTTAACTCCCTTGAAGGATAATTGGGCTCGTCTCTTCGAGCAATTAACCCTGTCAATACCGTATCTGTTCATTTACAGTTAAGATTGCTAAGTTTTTATTCTCTTTCCATAAAATCTGAGCTCAAACCGCTCAACGAGATCAAATCGAATTTAAACCAAGTACTCAGATAATTAAACTAGGAAAACAAAAAATGTAAGAGCTAACTTCTACGTCTCCTCTTTAAAATCTTCTATTTATAAAGTGGTTATTGCGGCTTTCATGACAGCATGGTGAGATATCCAGCTATATTCTTTTAATAGTAAATATGTCGTCAATGCTGTTACTGCAAACCCTTCATGATATATTCTCATTTTTTCAACCATACATTGATTTATTTACAGTTAAAAAAGAACCATAAGCACCATTCCTTTTTAAATTGCAGTTTTTTGTCAAATAATCAATATATTTATAATAATCTTTTTTGATTTTTTTTTATTTAGTGGGGAACATTTTTATAATCCCAGTTTAAACATTTTTAGTTTTAATTTTGTTTTTTTTCAGAAATGTGTTTCAGAAGTTGTTAAGTAGTGAATATTTATTTAAATCGCATACAAACAAGCAAATAACAAACCTTAGAACATTCCTTTATTTTTCCTATTAAAAATTTTTCCTTTTATTCTTGCATTATTAGCCGAAATTATGGTATAATTTGTTATAAAAACGTTCAAATTTTAACATTTGCCCATAACACATTTGTTTTCATTTTTACGATGTTGGTCATATCCATGACCTTCCCAATACTACTATAATAATATTTTACTAGAGTATAACTGAATTAGCAATGAAGAAAAACAATAATACCGGAACGTCTGCACCAAAACTGAGGTTGAATGGGAAATGAATGGCTCCACTCCAGCACACAGCACAGCAATAATTGCAAGTCTTTGTTTTTGTCTTTGTGTCACTTACTCGCGTGAGCTCGCTATAAATAAGCAGCACGCAAATGGTAATGTACGCAATCAGTGTGAAACCTTCTTAGTGCCACACTTGTTTTTGTTAGGAGGTCCGTAAAATATTACGCCCTGAGTGGGAAAGAGCTGCTCCCAAAGGCCATTATACTCGATTGAAACTGTTATTCAATACTAGTCTTAAATATAAACTCCGCCAATCATGCTGATTAAATTACAATCTGAACTACTTCCTTGACGTGATTCATTTACACTTTAATATTTTAATATTTGTTTTACTTTTACGTAATATAAATACAATAAATTGATCCTCGCTTCGCTTCTCTCTGAACTTTTAAAATCTGAGAGAGAAGATAAATTGGCCTCGTCTCTTCCAGCAATTAACCCTGTCAATACCGTATCTGTCAGTGTAGAGTTAACATTTCTAAGTTTTAATTCTATTTCCATAAAATCTGAGCTCAATACCGGGCAATGAGCTCAAATCGAATTTAACTTCGTTCACTGAGCACTCAGTTAATTAAGCTACGAAAATAAAACGTGTAGTGGCTGACTTCGACGAGAACTTTCCTCTCGCAATATTGACCCATGACTTTAAGAGCCTTGCATTCTTTCCATTCTCCGTCTTTATTAAGTCAAATATTTCGGTATTTTATGACTCAATTATCATCAGGGGATAGCAGCCTATGTTCTAAATAATGAACTGTATCAAAATACTAACATTTATACACACATGACAATATAACATGAATGATCAACTCTTTCATGTCAATATTCAATCCCTCACAGGGACGGTTTATACTCCAAATAGAAAATCCTTTTAAGAGGCTCTCCTTTAAGGTACGCTATTATTGCTAGTATTAATGTTTTACATCAAACATCAAATAACTGTAAAATGGTATTTTATATCACAGTATGGTAAGAATCAGACTTCTGTTAATACCTCACAAGGATTTTTAAATTTATCTACAACACTGAATAGGTTGTTATAGGATTTTCCACGTACAAATTGTGACTCATTCTCAAGAATTGATAAAAATTGTTTGAATTCTCAATAATTCATATTGGTTTGGATTCCATGTTGATGAGCAACACCTTTGTTGATTTTAATCATTGAATCCAAACATCTTTTAATAAAGTTAATAAAGGTTTTAATAAAGTTTGTAAGAAGATTTGATTTGTGAATGTTGATTTTTAGCTCTAAATTCACCTTCCTTTAAGAGGTGCAGCGTCTAAAATCCGATAGAGGCACAGACTTGTCCCCTGAAAATATCTCCAACGAAGCAGAAGCTCAGGTGAACCTCAACATTCTTATTGAATCAAGCTTTTCCACAACAGCTACGTTACGTTTAGAAAACAACCCAGTTGCTCCACCGTGATTAGAGATCGTGTCAGATAGATTGTGGTGCTTGTAATTGTGTTCTTGATGAGACAATGAGAATAGTTCTTCACTTAGTTTACACTGTACAGGGTCTCCCGTAACTCTCTGGACAAAGGTATACCACGTCATTGCTCAGGTCAAGACAAACATATTTCACCATATGAAATGTGTCTTAGATTCTTGGTTTCCCATCTGTCTGTCTGTATGTGTTTTTTTATAAAAAAAGTTAATTAATATCTTAAAAACTAATAAATTAAATAATACCCAATTTCGCTCAAATTTTTTGATACCAAGGTCAGTTACTGAAACAATTATCACAAAATTGTCTTTAGTGTTTGCAAAATGACGGCTATTAAAACTTTTAAACTTTGAATATCTTAAAAACATGCAATTTTTGTCAAGTATTACAAGAATTTCAGTGTTTAGACGATATTATCACAATTGTAATGACACTACAATAATTAAAATCGAATATTAAATAACTTATTTAGAGCAGATTTACTGTGACAAGACATGGTCCACATTGAGGTTCTCAGGCAATAGCCAATAATACAAAAACTGAATAGACAGCAACTCTCAATGTGGACCATGTCTTGTCACAGTAAATCTGCTCTAAATCAGTTATTTAATATTCGATTTTAATTATTGTAGTGTCATTACAATTGTGATAATATCGTCTAAACACTGAAATTCTTGTAATACTTGACAAAAATTGCATGTTTTTAAGATATTCAAAGTTTAAAAGTTTTAATGGCCTTCATTTTTTAATTACTAAAGATAATTTCATGATATATTTTTCAGTTGCTGGCCTTGTTATTTTAAACATTTTAGCCCAATTTAGTATAATTTATTTTATTAGTTTTTAACGTATAGACATACAGGGGAGAAACTAAACATCAGACCCATGTCAATATGGTGAAATATGTATGTCTTGACTTGACCAATAACGTGGTTTGCCCTTTTTCCAGAGAGTTACGGGACACCCTGTATAGTGTGATCTAATTGAAGATGTATTCTCATTGTCTCATCAGGTCCACAATTAAATGCACCACGATCTGTCGAATCGTTTTAGATCACTTCAAACGAACATGACTCCAGAGATTCCAGAGACAAATCTGTGACAGCGTCCTCTTGCAGATACTGCTCCTGGAGGAAGGTGAAACCTAACGTTCGTATTAAATCAACCGTTCCCACCGCAGCTCTATTATATGAAGATTTGGTTACTTAACTATAAATATATATAAATAATTACATAACTGTGTATACGAGGGTATATTTTTAAAATGAAATATTACTTGTGTTACTGAATCGCTCGTATTCGGAGACTGTAGAGTTCAGTAGCCGAGACACAATTAACACCGTATAAGCACACATCCTGGTTTTTCTTGTAATTGAAAGATTTCATGAAATGTCTGCTAAGAAAGAAACCGGCCATCAGTCATGCTAGTTTTATTAGAGCTTAAAATATAACGAATTTCTTCTGGACTAATATTACGCAGTCAAGGCATTCTTGCAAGGACATGCAAAATGTGAATTTGTTTACATGTAATAATAAGAATTCGATCCTCTCTATTTATAAGATTATAAATAAAACTATAACTAAGGCAGGGTCAGTACAGTACAAGGTCGAAGGTACTGATAAGAAGTACTACGGTCACGGATAGGATTTGAACATTCGTTATCTCTTAACTCAATGTCCGACGTCTTAGACCGTGTGGCCACCAGCTCATCCAACTTTATCTTATGGACCGTATCTGCTACACATACTGTTACTGCTTTATGAATGTATTGTGAAAATTGTTTCGCTCAAACCAGTCACGAGTGATGCACCGTTTGTTCGTAATATAATATGTCGTTAAAAGCTCACCTTTCTAAAATATTCTGCACAACCATGTTCACATTTTTTAATCTCCCGATTTCGAAAGTCTTGAAAGACCATAGTATTATTGCGAACCTTTTTTGTTATGATTATTTACTACTTTTATGTAGTTATTATTGAGACTTTTAAATGATAAAGCGCCTTTTCAATTATAGCTATTTCTCTGTTCATAGGGACAATGAGGTTCTGGATGTCAGTTCTGGTGGCAGTAACGACCCTAGTTCCTCCTGGTCTTGGCCTAGTCAGCGACCAACGTACAGGTAGGTTCTTACATTTAAGTCAATTAAAAATTAAAAACCTTGTGTGCATGGATCTTACATCAAGTTTGCGTGAGCCTAAAACCTAAGATGGCCACCTATTTTGAGGAGGTAATGCTGAACTAGTCATCGAAGAGTTACTGCTACTCATAATGCTTTGTAATGTAGGACACACTTTTTCTTGAAACCCCAAAAACAAGACCCCTGCTTAACTAATGTTTAAATGAGACTTATCTTCACCGGAAGAGTGGTGCACGAGCGTCAAGAAGAGATCGCGTTGCTTTTCATAGATTTTATAACAGTAATTCTTCCTAAATATGCTTGTTTATAATTGAAACGTCTTACTTACATCAATACACTTGTCGTCATAATTTAATACTCGTAATCATATTTCAACGTTGACTGTGAGTGAAACTTCTATTGTCACATCATAACGACCTTAACACTCTGCCGAAATAGTTCCACACCTATCAGAACTTAAGTTATTAATTGTAGTGTAAATCAATTATAAATTAGGAATTTCACTTATCAGGATCTAGTTTAGAGAAGTGACATACTTTGAAACCTCTAATGAAGGAAAGTACGCCACACCAAGTGTCACGTAATTGGCTTTTCTGAGGTTCATGCAAAATTTCAAGTCTATGGCTCATTGCATTAGGCAGTTACTCGTTACTAAATCGCAATGTCATACGATTGTAATCAGTGTTTGTGCAAATTTATTTCATCTGCAATTTTCTTGTTGCTATCTATGTTACGCATAAGAGCAGTTTAAGATGTCCGATAACAAAACCCTACGGAATGATATGTATCATCATCGAAATTTATATTGTTTATATAGAAATAAAGCTTTATGCAAAATTTCAAGTTTATAAGTAGAAATAGCGAGATATCGTGCGGCAGTCGGATTGATAGACATACAGACAGGTAGAGAGAAATTAAATTATTTCGGCTCCTCAAAGGACAGTCTTCGCTAATGCTCAGCCAATGGTTGAAATTATGAGAACTTTGGGAATTCAAATATTTATAACCTATCAAAATTAGCAATCTAATTAGAGGTTATCGTCTCGTAGTCGTGAGTTTTAAATTATTAGGAAATAAAAAAAATGGTCATGTCAATATGATTACTCTTAAAATAGTGATTCATAACCAATCATGATGTGTTCGTAAAATGGAAGTTCAACTTGTTTCATACAAATCCTGATTCATGCCATAACAAGCTTTATTTAATAAACGCTATGTATTTAATCAATCTAAAGTAACCACATCGAATCACAAGTCTGCTTTAATAAAATATTACTCTCCCAACAGTACTATCCATGAGCATCAGTATTTTGGGAGTATATATATATATATATATATATATATATATATATATATATATATATATATCTTTCATTAATACGTAAATATGTCTGATAAATAAATTTTAGTTTTTAAATTTGATTATTAAAATTTTCATTTGCATGTAATAAATATTATTGATTGCTCTGACTACTCGCCAAATGCACAGCCTATAAGCGCCTGATGAAAGTCACTAACAATTTCACATTTGAAACTTTTGATTGTTTTCAGATAGCAGGTTTAAAAGTTTCAGCCGTTTCTCATTTTGCGCGGCTTGTTGGAAAATCCAACTTTGTTATTAAACTAATTTTTTCTGCAGATATAAAATGATTTATTCATGCAACGATCACAAAGTGTACTTTCTCTTACACCGTTTACTGATTTCACATATCAGACTTACAACTGAATTTAAAGAGTGACAGGAAAGAAATTGTATATTTCTTTCTGTATATTTCTTACGTGTCGAACTTTGGAACATAAACCGAAACATATTAAGAGATGAAAGAGAGAGAAAAGAGGATTGATAATAAGGATACTCGTGCCAACAATATCGAGAATTTAGAGCACGAACTACCTGATCCTGCAAGTCAGGGAGACCTCATGCCCTTATCGTAAAATAAATGTCCACAGCCCACGCTTCACGCATCATGATGCTGTAGCTACTCGATAGTGCTGAGGAAAAGCTATAACATATCGACATTGTAAGGATATAATTATACGTCTAGTCGTTAATGGAATACAGTGATTATTTAACAATTTTTAGACGAAAAAACGTGTAAAAGATAACAGATACCTCACTCTGCGGATCATCAAGTCAACGTCCCGATTCATGTAGAAGGGTTAAGTTCTAAAAAAATGTCGTGTTTGCATAGACTCCATTATAGGACAACTCATTAAAGATTAAGGCTGGTTATGTTCAAAGAAATATAATATGTACTCAGGAAGCCAGTACTTTGTCCTGATGATTAGTCGTGGAATTCTTGTTCAATTAAGATCTTTAAAGACAGCAATGATCATAACACTTGAACAACATAACCAAGTGAACTGTATTTGGTGGGAAAAGATGAACAACACATAGACAGTTTTAGGTCAAGTTTTCCTTACTTACCCTTTTTGGATTGAGAAGCCCCCAGTCATCTTTGGTATCAGTAATATTTTTTGTAAGAATGATTTCCACATCCGATTTCTTCTCTTCCCCCGGAGATTTAGATCATTAGATTCTCTTCGTGTTTAGATCATCTAAAAATCCTTAACAATTTATTGGTCAGTAAAAATTATAGTGGAAGAAACTCCTATTTCTGCATCTTACTTCATGATTGTGTACCAGACTAGTAAATTTTGATTGTATAACAGAAGCATCATGGAACACTTGTTAGAACGATTGTGTTCATACATCAATACGTTCATGTATGTGCACTGAGAGAAACCTCCGTCATTTTAGTCCACTCATCTCGCTAAACGAGGCTTTGGGTTTTTGACCTTCAACGATGACGTCATTGAACGTCCTCTCAATGACTATAGGATTTTGAACATTTAGAGAAATTAATTAAAGATTAAATTAATTCACTCTCTGAAACCTAATTGCAGCATCAAGCAAGTAATATTGGGATCTTTAACAAGGATATCATCAGGATCTGGACAGCATTTGAATCAGTAAAAATGAATCACCTAAAGTGGTGTTAGGAGCAATATGCGACATACAAATTCACACACGCAACGCGCGTTATAGAATTAATATAAATGGTAAAAACATTCATATTTAATTTTTAATGCTTCTAAATATTGAAACGATAAAGTACACAACTTTTCTTTCAAACGACAATCCTATGTATTAAATTCTCGTTGCACTTCAATGACGCATACATGTACAAACACTAATTCCGATTAGTTACGTCTTTGCTTTAGTTGATAAATGCATTATTTAATTAATTACCATATAATGAACTAACAAATTTCTGAAGTAACTTTTTAAAAGTTGATTAAGTGCTGTCAGAGTGCCTATCTTCGTGATGTGAACTGTTTAATTGTTTAAGAAAATTATCACACCTAAAAACGCAGTTATTTTTCTTTTTGAAAAACCTCTTTAAATACATTTTAACACACAAATATAATTGTATTTTTACTTGCTTTAACTAAAAAAGATTTCAAATTTTAAATAACATAAAATTTCTGTTTACGAAGAGAAGTGAAATATTCATACTTCCCTCTGCTAAACACCAGTTCAAACATCATAAAGACTCAGTAAAGATTACAATAGGATATATGCTATCGGAGTGAAAATAAATGGCATTAAAATGTAAAGAAAGCTTGCGGAAAGTCGTGAACACGCTTGTACTCAGTGATGAATATGGCGCGGCGTCAGTTTGTGCTAAGAAGTCTGCTTCCTGAAGTTCAAAGTGGTTTCTCTCTTCCTTTTAACAAGTATCCTACCGTTAATTTTTTGCCAGAGTCACTCGTGGAAAGCAGATGTTTTCCCAGGTTACAAGTCCTAGTTCCTTCATTTTTTAATTCTTATAATTAGGCAACTATTAAGTAAGAAAATGACCAAATAATCACCGTAATTAAGTTCAAATAGCCAAGAAATGCTCTTTTTGATACTTCATAACAAATTATATTACTGAATGGCTCAATAGGATTTTTCATTATTCCCTTGCAGTCACTTTATCCAGAAGCGGGGATCCACAAGATCATTAATTTTGGCTTTATTCAAAGGATCACCTTCTCGGCAAACGAAAATTTTTGTTTTGTACGTATACAGTTTCATCAACTTTCGTTGTAATTACGCAATTTTTAGTCTTACTTTGGACCAAAATTACATGCAACGCTCCCGGAAAAAAATGTTTTTTAGATAATTTTGGGTAAAAATAGAAAATATTGAATACATCATTAAAAAGACGAGATATGCGATAACAAACCATAAATAAAATTGTAACAAATATTTTTTTGAACTCGTTTGGTCTCCCATTAAGACGGCTCTTAAAACGTTGATTTACAGTACGTCAAACTTGCTCCTTTGCGGAAATTTTAATGTATTCTCTAGAACTATGTAATTAACTACAATATACTTTTAGTCTAAAATTACCTGTTTTCACTGTAGTAAGTAACGAGAAGGTGGACTTAATAATTACTTAATGCTTAATAATTTATATATTTTTCAACGGATTGTAAGTGCATGTATTGTAACATTGTAACAATATCAATATAACACTTCAAGTTATCTGCGTCAAATTAAATTTTACCCTTATCATTTCACTTTATCACTTTTACGCATACAAACATAATCCATGTCACATTGCGATCTGGTAAACTACAGTCTGGGGTAGTTTAGACTGAATTCTCAGGAGGCTGAAACGAAAAGAAGAGTTCGTTATAAAAGGGGGTCGGCCGGTCCTGTCAATGCCCTATAATAGCTTAATGTAAAGTACATGTGTGTGATGCAACAATAAAGATAAAAATAGTTTTTATTTCAAAACTTGTACTTTAGAGTACATTGATAACACAAAAAATCAAGGCTTTATTTTGTGAAACTGCTTGCTGTAACAGAAGAGCTTGAACATTTTAACTTGCAGTGTTGTCTTCATACTAGACTGTTCGCAGAGAGCGCGCCAACGTTTTTACTATTGACTGGAATATTACTTATTACAGATGGTCTGGCCAGAATACTTTCTTCATGAACTACAGTTCGATAGCGAAAGAGTGCAAAAAAGTGGTGATTAAAAAGCGCAGTAATAATGCGTGCATGTTAATCCAAATTGTGGGGAACGATGTCTGTCGCTGTCATATTGGTGCTGGCCCCATGCTTTTGAACATAGTGGATCATGATATTGTACATTGCAATAACGAATGTGGTCATTGCGATGATCAAATTTGACGCCCTCATCCAAGGGGTGGAAGTCATATTCTTGCATACTTTTTGGAGTATCCCAAAAAAAATGCTTCCACTTAGGAAACCCATCATTTCACTTGGTCTTAAAAGTCCTTTGCGCTTATTTCCAAATTGATAGGATTTTCAGGATGAGTAAGTTTGGTGGTAGATCCCGCCTCTTGTTCACAATCCCATGAAAAGAGATAGTTGGCTCTACGTCTCAGTCATTTCAACTTAGAAGAAATAAAGGCATTACCTGTTCCGGCCTCATTCGTTCAAAGCGGTTAGTGAAATACTCCCTTATGTTTATGCTAGTAACAGCCTTTGACACTGAGGAAGCTCCACCCACATTCACAGTCATCCTCTGCAGTAGATTAAACCTATTGATTCACCCTTTTACCCCGATCCCTTTACTCCTTATTTGCCAATGGTGCAGTGTAGCGGGTACGGCTCTTATCGCAAGATAACCGAGTCAAGCAACGTCGAACGTGACTGCTGCTTGGATGGGTGACCGCTGAGCGATCCTGTCCTTGCAAACAGCTCTCCTGCCCGGCATCGGTGATATTTTGACAGTCATCTTTAAGCAATCGGTCCCGAGGTTGTGTCAGTGGGGGTTTCTTAGCTCTAACTTCAACTGGTGAAAAAATTCATTATTTCTTTGCTTTACTTTACTTTTACCCCGACATCTTACTCCTGGACATCCACAAGTTTAGCCAGATTAAAGTGACACATCGGTTTTTGCTGTAGCCAGTTGAGGTTTCATCTAGAAGGCATACACCAGCCAGAAGTGAAAACTCCTGAGGTGGAGGTTCTGATCGTAAATGTTACAACTAGAAGAATTCCTATCTAAGAAATCGCAAAAGTTTATTGATTTCAGTTTTAGTAATATTTTTACTAAAACTCCTGGGCATGTGATACACTTTAATCTTATAGTTCATATTTCAAAATAATTTAGTAAAGGCCTTCAATCACTTTGCATAGTTTTGTTTATTATTATAATTTACGGCAGAACCCTGCAATTAATTGTTAACTCAAATTCCACCAATATGTATTAAGTATATTTAATGAATAAATAATGTATATATATATATATATATATATATATTATATATATATATATATATATATATATATAACATTTAATAAAATAGCTTACATTACATGGATGGTTCTTTATATAGTAAACACATAATTGTACTATTTGTCAAATTCTAATGGATAAAAAAGATGAGATATAAAAGCGGCCTAAATCTTGTTACCGAGCAAGAAAACAAACTAAAACATAATATACTTGTCAACTGAAGTTTCGGAAAGTTTGGCCTTGGTCACCAATTTGTCAGGCTGTTGTCACGTTTTCCACCAATAACCGTTCACGCGATGTCGTGTTGATGTATCGCTTCGCAAAATATGTGTTACAATGTGCTCCATCGTGGGTGTATCATTCATTCAGCAAAAATTAGTTTGTCATTCATTTGTGATGTGTAGCTTTCTACTTATGTGCCCATTGGAGAAATTAAGATGAAGAAAAATTTTATCTTCACCATATTCTATTAAACATTTTGATTTTTTACTATCATTTTTTTATTGTTTTTATGTCGACTATTGCAATATATTTTAATAAAAACAATAAGATACCTCTACATAATGTAAATAATTTAAACAATGGGCGCAGAATACCCTTTGCAGTATCTACCTAAAAATCTTCAATCTTTAAAAGGATTCTTATTTATTAGTAGCTAAGTAAATAAGAGGAATCACTTAATCCAGCCACCAGTACTCTAGTTGTATCGGATTATTTGCAAGATATGAGTAAATCAAACAAATACAATTTTAGCCTCATCATCACACCTTGAAAACTAGGGGTTCCTGGAATCATGAAAACTATTGAAACTATTGCAATCTTTTGGAAAACAAATATCTTTGGGAGCTCTGAGCCTTTGGAAATTCTCCAGTAAAAAAGGTCTCAATCCCTAGATTATTCTATTCTCTAGAAGCTATAGTTTCTGGAAACGTAAAGCTCCTGAAAGATTTGAACAAACTTCCATGCAGAGTCTTGGATTCTAGGAACTCTCGACTTTTGGAAAATATCTTTACTACTGGGACATCCAGTGTCTGGAGCCCACAATCTCTAGTATACTTTGCGATAAGGTCGTGGCGTCTAGAAGTTCCTGTCATCAAGTTACTTCAAGTCTTAATAATACTCAAGAATCATCAGTCTCTAAGAATGTTGTGTCTATAACAATTGTGTATCTGATGAGACAATTAGACTTCTACTTCACCAATTTATAGGTGTCTCTCTGATGTCGAAACGTTGTACATTTATCGTTTTGAACTTCTTTGTCGACTTTCTTAGGATCTCTTCAGACGAACATGACTCCAGATTCCAGGAGACAAGTCTGAGAAAGCGTCATATACCAGACGCCGCAATAATAGGAATGTTAACTGGAGCTAAACTCAAAATTCAACTTTAACAATATGTTTGCCTCTCGAAGATCAATATTTTTAGTCACCTTAAGTGGCACAATAATTTTATAAAAACTAAAATCACGTTCCGTAAAGATTTCATCTACGAAAAAAATAAGCTGAACATTTAAAATTTCTTATGTTATTATAATTCGTACAGTTACGTGCAGGATCATAGCAGAGTATACATCAGATTGATTAATATTAATAAAAAGTGGTATTTAAAACATTAAATTCATAATGTTGAGTAAATAAACCAGACTTCAGTTCACACAAACAATCACAAGTATAATTACCAGTTGAGAACAATATGTTAGAGAACACATTGATACGAGGCTATCGTACTAAGAGATAACGACAATATTAATGTTTGTAACATTAGCTCCATTATTGCTACAATTATCATTTCTCGCAAATCATAGCATATGCAATATCGAATGGAAAACTATGTTAGCTACACACGGGCTATCGTAATACAACGATCAAGTGACGTAGTAACGAGATTGCGCACATTCGAGGCTATCTTGACACGAGTTAACGATCGTATTAATGTTTGTAATATGTTGTCACTTATAACTACCATTAGTCCACAAAAACGTGTGTAATCCTGAGAAAATAGTGTTAGAGACCTCGTATATACGAAGCTATAACACTATAACGTTCATATAACATGTGTAATAACCAATAGAACACTATGCGTTCGAGACCACGTATATACGGAGCTATAACACTATAACGTTCATATAACATGTGTAATAACCAATAGAACACTATACGTTCGAGACCACGTATATACGAAGCTATAACACTATAACGTTCATATAACATGTGTAATAACCAATAGAACACTATACGTTCGAGACCACGTATATACGAAGCTATATCACTATAACGTTCATATAACATGTGTAATAACCAAAAGAACACTATACGTTCGAGACCACGTATATACGAAGCTATAACACTATAACGTTCATATAACATGTGTAATAACCAATAGAACACTATACGTTCGAGACCACGTATATATGAGGCTATCATAATAATAAGAAATAACGATCATTTTGGGGATTGTAAAGTTGGCTCCTTTATTACCACCGTTATCAGGTTCATGCTGTTAAAGCAGTACTTGTTTTACGATTCGTTATAATAAAACTCTTATTTTCTAATTTTGCTGTACCTCTGAAACTATATAAATATATCTGAGGTGTTATGTTTTGACTTATTGGTTATGCGAATTAAGCTGCCAGATATAAATAGGGAATGAGTGACTCCAATGATTTATTAATTCATAAGTAAGTTAACATTATGGAAGTGTGGGAGTTACAGGTCATATCTGAGATATCCTCTACGGGATTTGTGGTCCTACATGCTTCTAATTTCTCAAATGGCAAAGTGGTTTTTTAAAAGACTTCAAAACTTTGCTCTTCTCTGGCGAAGAGTTTGTCAAAAATCTCAACCCTGGAGTGAAAGACATCAACATCTCACTTCTTAAGTTTGTTGTGTTAAGTTAATTAGTAGGTCATACAAAATATAAAATATAGTGTAATCCATGTGAATTGGCACTATCATTGTCTCATCAGGTGCATAACTGAAAAGATTTACAAGCATCGTCTGATTGGCTTTAACAGCCATCTGAAAATTTTCTTTTTTAGCCTTGAGGAGTTTGAGATTTCTCTGACATTTGACCTAGCTTCGAGTGTCCATGATTTCTTTGACTAAACAGAGTAGTTATCTCAAATCAAATCAAATCAAATCAATCTCTTTATTGCATTTTGACAATGGACATTGTATTGCAAAAGTCAGAAGTATAAGTAAGATAAACCACAGGCTTAGACGTTCAAAACACATTCATACTTACAATTCATGCATTCACTCAAACACATTCAAACTGACTTCAGATCCAAGTTAAATTTAGATTTAGACATCCCAGCGGCTGACCATGAATTCATCGACAGAATAAAACGCTTTGGACACCAAAAGGCGTTTAAGACGAGTTTTGAATTGATGTTGATTGGCGGAAAGTTTGACGCTTTCAGGGAGCTTGTTTATTAATCTGACACCAACTTGTTGAGGGAGATGTTGTGATAATGTCAGTCTGTATTGCCGAGTTCGGAAGTTGTCCCTGCCTCTCGTCTCATAGTGGTGAACGCTACCGCCACGAACCAAATCACACTTTGATTTGCAGCACATGATCACCTCCAGAACATAAAGGCAGGGCAAAGTCAGCAATTCTAACTCCCTGAAAGATTCCCTACACGACTCTCTGTAATTTAAATATGCAATGATTCTGATTGCCTTTTTTTGGAGCTTGAAAACTCTTTCCATTTTGTTTTTGGCACAACCTCCCCAGAGTCTCACTCCATACGCAAAGTGTGGATGAATCAGGCCGAAATATGCCATTTTCAGAACTCTGGGGGAACAGAACTTTGCCAGGTGCCGCAAGGCATATATGCCTGAGGCCACTCTAGCACATACATTGTCAACATGATCAGCCCAGGTCAGTCCTCTGTCTAGGAACATTCCCAGAAACTTTGTGGCGTCAGTTTCCTCTAAAAGCACATCATCCACAAACACGGCAGGCTGAACTTCGTGATCATTTTGTCGGAGGCTAAAACACATGACATTTGTTTTTGAATGATTTGTTTTCAGGTTCAATTCAGCAAAATACTGAATGCATGCATTCAGTTCCATGAAGGATGTGATTTCCAGGTCTTGAGTTGATTTGTTTTTGATACAGAGAGTTGTGTCGTCAGCATACTGAACCAGTTTTCCATGCTGGATCACTGAATTCAGTCTGCAGACGTAAACTAGGAACAAAAGAGGCCCAAGGAGGGACACCATGGGTCATTTTAATTTTGTTTGAGACGACGTTCGATACCTCAACGCACTGGTCTCGATCCTTGAGGTAAGAAGTGAGCCATAAGTGCGAGAGACCCCGAACGCCGCATTTATCCAACTGGAGCAAAAGTGTTTCATGATGCACACAGTCAAACGCTTTGGATAGGTCGAGGAATATACTGAGCACATGTTCTCGTCCTTCCAATCCATCGACAACATTGTCCAAAAGATTGTTCACCGCGTCTATTGTGGATCTGTTTTTCCTAAATCCAAATTGTTCCGGATTTAGGATATTGTTATTTTCTAGAAAGCTTGCAAGCTTTTCATAGAAAATTTTTTCAAAAATTTTGCTGAAGACTGGAAGAATTGAGATTGGACGATAGTTGCTTGCAAGGCAAGGATCGTCCTGTTTGAAGATCGGAATGACTTTGGATGTCTTCAAAAGTGATGGGAAGGTTCCTTTTTCAAAAGAAAAGTTGATCAATTTTGTGAGTGGTCTCAATATATGCCTGAAGCAGTGTTTGAGTAGCCACACTGACATCCCGTTTGCGTCACAAGATTTTTTTGAGTTGAGTCCCTGTATGACTCGTGCAACCTCCCCTTCACACACAGGAGCCATGGCCATGGATGCAACCGATACAACAGCATCTCCTCCGTGAAACCGTGGTTCAGTTAATGCCGAACCCACTGTAGCCACGGAAGAGAAGTATTTATTAAATTCGTCTGCCACTTGAGCTCGGTTTTCAACAATTTTGTCTTCAATTTTAATTGCGATTTCTTTTGTGTTTTTTATCTGGTGTGTATCACGAGAAAAGTCGTTTATGATTTTCCAAGCTGTTTTCGAGAAGTTTTCGCAGTTACCCAAGGCCCTATTAACATCATAGGCTTTAGCAGCTCGTATGACTTTTTTATAAATCCTTCGGTAATTTCTGAAAAAAAATTTGAAATGTTCGTTTTGGGTTCCAATGAAAATTTTGTGAAAGAATTTAAGCTTTTCTCGAGATACAAGAATTCCCTTTGTCAACCACGTGCCTTTTTTAGGTGCGTGATTGACTTTGGTCCTTCTGAACGGACAAGCAACATCCAGATAATAGTTGAAACTATCACTGAATGCCGCATACATGTCATCGACACTTCCAGAGTTATCCAAAAATTGCCAGGGCTCAGCTTCCAAAACATCGTTTAAGTGGCGAATGTTCTGGGGCCGAATCACTCTTTGCAATTTTAAATTTTGAATTTTGACTTTCAAGTTTGCACCCACGGATCACGGCCCCCTGCGCAAAGTGGTCAGAGATTGCAGAGTTCAAAACAGAGACTGTGATGTCAGGAATGTTTGTGACAACATTGTCGATGGCAGTACTCGTCGTAGCGGTCACTCGTGTCGGTGAATTCACGGACCAATTTAGATTGAAAGAATTTAAAACATCGCGAAGCCGCTGGGTTAGGGGGTCGGTGGGATTCATTACATTAATGTTAAAGTCTCCCATTATTAGGAACTTCACAGAATTTAAAAACAGGTCATTAAGAAGTCGCTCAAAATTTTCAAAAAAGGAGTTGCTACAGCCATTGGGTGATCTGTATAACCCGATGACTGCTATTTTTCCCAAACAGTTTGACGTGATTTTTATGCCTTCGGCTTCAAAATTCATTTCAATCATGTTGTTAATTTTGAAAGGTTCAAATTTTGAAAATGCTTTCACAAAAATTGCCACACCGCCCCCTTTGAAACGATTTCGACAGAAATGTTTTGCCAATTCAAAATTTGGAATTTTGAAAAGATGGATGTTGTCATCTATGAAACCGTGCTCAGATACTATAAACACATCGGGATTTAATTCTTCGCACATGACTGCCAATTCATCAATTTTGTTGGTTGCAATTTGGGCATTCTGATGAACAAATTTCAAATTTTCGGTTGTGAATTTGGAATTTTGAGATTTTTGAAGATTTTTTTCCGTGTTTGGTTTTGTTTTACGGCTGGATCCGAAATCATCCCTATACCGGTTTCACTCTGACAATGTTCTCCAAGTTTTTTTGTTCAGGAGAGCGTCCACTCTCGTCAACACTGCCTAGATATAGGCAATATCTATACAAGTACTCAACAACAGCTCACACAGGCCCATACCGTTACTTAATTTTGTATATCCAAAAGAACATAGTCGGAACCGGACACCCCTCGATAGCTCTGCCTCTGTAAAATATGGAATATGTCCGGTGTTCACTACGATAATTTCCGTGCTGCCTGACCTGCACGTCCTCGATTTCTAGATGTAAGGTTAAAGATAAAGATCGGATTTAGCAGTTTTCAATCACCCTGCAATTTACAGTCCTGCAAGACTGTTTTCCACTACAAACCTTACGTCTAGAATGGATTGGGTGTACTTCGCCTAGCGACCACCCACAGAATGGAGAGCCGATGGCCGAGAGGTCTAAGTCGTTGGACTTTGGGCCTGAGTTAGAGATAGCGCGAGTTTAGATCCTGTCTGTGACCGTTGCACTTTTTATCAGTACTATCAACCTCATACTGTATCGACTCTCCCCCTCATTCTGTTTGATAATATCCTCGCACAGGCCAGTGGCCCATGAGGACGGACAGAATAAGGCTTAGAAGGGGATCGGTCTCTCTTTTATAAAAAAAGGTGGTATTCCCTTAACCTCCACTCTTAATCTCCACCCAATCATCTTAGCATTTACATAACTGGTTTCGATCATGTCTGAACCAACCGATTTAAAACAGCATTTCCAGCATTTTGCATTGGAAACAGGAAACTCTTTCGTTACATATGAAACAGGTATTATTAAAGATTCCTGACTTCTCCTCACTCTAACGAAACCCCATCCGGTACCGTGAAGTAAGCAAAACATGTGAGCTCGGTATATTATAATCCTTAGACATGGCTGTCCTGGTTATAGTATCTTCTAGTCATTACGTAAATAATAATATTACTCTGATCACGACCTGCAATAGCAAACATAGCTATAATACGTTATGGCTATGACATCAATAATCATAGTACTCCGTCCACAACCCGCCTACTCCTGGAAAAGCAAACATAGCTATAACACGTTATGGCTATGACATAAATAAGCATAGTACTCCGACCACGACCCGCCTACTCCTGGAAAAGCAAACATAGCTATAATACGTTGTGGCTATGACATAAATAAGCATAGTACTCCGTCAACGACCCACCTACTCCTGGAATAGCGAACATAGCTATAAAACGTTATGGCTATGACATAAATAAGCATAGTACTCCGTCCACAACCCGCCTACTCCTGGAAAAGCAAACATAGCTATAACACGTTATGGCTATGACATAAATAAGCATAGTACTCCGACCACGACCCGCCTACTCCTGGAAAAGCAAACATAGCTATAACACGTTATGGCTATGACATAAATGAGCATAGTACTCCGACCACGACCAGCCTACTCCTGGAAAAGCAAACATAGCTATAATACGTTATGGCTATGACATAAATAAGCATAGTACTCCGACCACGACCAGCCTACTCCTGGAAAAGCAAACATAGCTATAATACGTTATGGCTATGACATAAATAAGCATAGTACTCCGACCACGACCAGCCTACTCCTGGAATAGCAAATATAGCTATAATACGTTATGGCTATGACATAAATAAGCATAGTACTCCGACCACGACCAGCCTACTCCTGGAAAAGCAAACATAGCTATAATACGTTATGGCTATGACATAAATAAGCATAGTACTCCGACCACGACCAGCCTACTCCTGGAAAAGCAAACATAGCTATAATACGTTATGGCTATGACATAAATAAGCATAGTACTCCGACCACGACCAGCCTACTCCTGGAAAAGCAAACATAGCTATAATACGTTTATGGTTATGGAAACCAGACCTAAATGACTCAGTTGACATTGACATTGCCATGAGAAAAAATAAAGGTGGGAGGAGGAATAAATTTGCCAAAATAAAAAATTCAACTTTTAAAATAATTCACTTGAATGTCAGGGGTCTATATAGCAAAATACCTCAGCTGGAAATTTTTCTAAATGAACAAAAACCAGATTTTTTTCTCGTAACGGAACACGGACTTGATGATGACAAAATTCAAATGATACAAATTCAAAATTACAAGCTTCTAAATAATTTTAGCAGACATGACATGAAAATGGGAGGTACAGCTGTTTTTGGAAAAAATCAAACCAGTGCAAAAGTCATAAAAATTCTTAAAATTGGAAACAAAATATCAGAAAGAAAAAACTTTGAGTGTTGTGAAATTAAAGCGTCAATTGATGATAAAATTTTTATTATAGGTGCACTGTATAGAAGCCCGGATGGGGATATAGACATTTTTAAAGCAAATCTCACAAGTTACTTGAGAAACCTAGATCTAGGTGGTGGAAAACTGAGGTAATTATTGGAGGTGATTTTAATATTAATCTCTTGGAGCCAAACAATAACACAATCGATTTCAATAATATTATTAGAAGTTTTGACTTAATCACCACAATTAATGAGGCCACGAGAGAAACTGAACACTCAGCTACATGCATTGATAATTTTATCACCAGTCTGGAAAACTGCAACTGTACAGTTATTGAATCTTTTATATCTGATCATCATGGAATTGTTTTAAAATTTGATATAAACCATAAAAAAAATCAGAAAATTAAAAAGACTATTAGAAAGCTAAATCAAAACAATTTAATGGAATTAAAGGCTAGACTCAAAGGTGAAAGTTGGACTGATTTTGACAGAGAGACAGATGTAAACCAAAAATATGAATCATTCATTGAGACATTTTTGTATCACTATAACATATCATGCCCAGTAAAAGAAGTCTATGAAAGAGAAACTCAACAAATTAAGTGGCAATGCAATGATGTTTTAAGATTGAAGAATGAGATGACAGCTTGCTACAGCCTGTGGAGAAATGTTAAGTCTGAAGAAAATAAATTAAGATACAATGCTGCTCTTAAAAGATACAGGGACAATCTTAAAACTGAAAAAGCTAAGTGGTACAAGAAAAGGATTGAGGAATCTGATAACAAACCAAAAGAGTCATGGAATATAGTAAATGGTATAAGAGGAAAAAGCAAAACAAATTCTGAAAACATGTGCATCATAAATCAAAATAAACAAATATACAATCCAATTCAAATATGTGAGCACTTTAATAAATTTTTTATCAACATTGCAAATGAAATTAAAGGTGATCTACAAGTCAATCATGATGTACATGTTCATTGCCCAAGTAGAAAACAACCTCACACTTGATAGTTTTAAAACAATTGATGAAAAAACTATAAAACAACTCTTTGTCAACTTCAGTCCTAAGACTTCCTCTGGAGTTGATGGCCTCTGTATGAAGGCACTCAAATTCTGTCAGGAAGAAATTACTCGACCACTGGTGGATCTTGTAAACACATCAATTAGTAGCTGCACCTTCCCAAACGCCTGCAAGATTGCCAAGGTCAAGCCTCTTTTTAAGAAGGGGGATGTTATGGATGTGTGTAATTATCGTCCAATATCGCTCCTACCAGTGATCTCAAAATTCATTGAAAAAACCATCTGTAACCAGCTGATTGACTACCTTGAGACAAATAAGCTTCTGGTGGAGAGACAGTATGGTTTTCCGAAAATCAAAATCAACCAAATTGGCTCTTATTGACTTTGTGAATTATGTCATTGAGGCAATGGAGGCTGGTGAGACTGTAATGGCTTGTTTTGCAGATCTCTCAAAGGCCTTTGATTGTGTCAATGCTGAAATTCTTATTGGCAAACTTTCGGCCCTGGGCGTTCAAAATTATGCCAGAGATTGGCTTGCCTCATACCTGTCAAACAGGTATCAGGTAGTTGAAATTATGCACAAAACAAAATCCAAAATCAAAACCTTTCAGTCTAAGCCAGAATTGATCCTAAGTGGAGTTCCACAGGGGTCAATTCTAGGTCCCCTTCTTTTTTTGATCTACATAAATGACATCACAAATCAAATTCCAAAAGAAAAACCTTTACATGTTTGCAGATGATACCACTCTTGTGACCAAAAGTAGGGATTGTGAAATTCTTGAATTAGAATTATTTCACAAAACAAATGTACTAGCCCAATTTTTTCAAAAAACAGTCTTAAAATGAACCCCGAAAAAACAAAATGCATTTGCATCCAAACCAAACAAATGAAAATTTCAAAAAACTTTTGGACTCCATCCTTGTTCATTGGTGACACTGAAGTGGATATCTCAGAGTCATCTGAGCTGCTAGGAGTGGTGTTGGACGATGTTATGGACTGGGGCAGGCAGTTGGGAAAAGTCACTGGAAAATTATCCAAGGGCACCTTTGTTCTTAGGTGTCTCTCTGGACTCAATAACTTAGACCTAGTCAAAAGCGTATACCACTGCCTGCTTGAGTCACACATATCCTATTCAATCATCCTCTGGGGTGGCAAAACAACAAATATCAAACAGATTTTTACCTTGCAAAAAAGAGCAGTCAGAGCTATGCTGGGTTTACCGCCTCTGACTCACTGTAGAAATCTTTTTATTGATTTAAATATCCTAACAGTACCATGTTTGTATGTCTATGAGTGTGCAGTGTATATTAAAACACAAAATCTTGAATACCAAAATGATGTTCACTCGTATAACACCAGGCATAGAAACAATTTTGCTGTATACCATAGGCTTACTATTTTTGAAAATAACCCTTATTATTCTGGAAACAAAATTTTTCAAGTTCTGCCTTCTAGTGTAAAAGATTTAAATTCTATAAAAAAATTCAAGTGTGAGCTAAAGAACTTTTTAGTCTTAAATTGTTTCTACAGTGTAGAAGAATTTTTTGAATTTTGTGAGGGCATTGTACCTTACCCACCCTGACCCTTTCCTGGGGCAGTTTGACCTGCAGAAGCCCAGTTTGGGCCAACTCCTGCGGAATTGGAAGTACGAAGTAAGTACGAAGTACGAAGTATGGCTATGACATAAATAAGCATAGTACTCCGACCACGACCAGCCTACTCCTGGAAAAGCAAACATAGCTATAACACGTTATGGCTATGACATAAATAAGCATAGTACTCCGACCACGACCCGCCTACTCCTGGAAAAGCAAACATAGCTATAATACGTTGTGGCTATGACATAAATAAGCATAGTACTCCGTCAACGACCCACCTACTCCTGGAATAGCGAACATAGCTATAAAACGTTATGGCTATGACATAAATAAGCATAGTACTCCGTCCACAACCCGCCTACTCCTGGAAAAGCAAACATAGCTATAACACGTTATGGCTATGACATAAATAAGCATAGTACTCCGACCACGACCCGCCTACTCCTGGAAAAGCAAACATAGCTATAACACGTTATGGCTATGACATAAATGAGCATAGTACTCCCGACCACGACCAGCCTACTCCTGGAAAAGCAAACATAGCTATAATACGTTTATGGCTATGACATAAATAAGCATAGTACTCCGACCACGACCAGCCTACTCCTGGAAAAGCAAACATAGCTATAATACGTTATGGCTATGACATAAATAAGCATAGTACTCCGACCACGACCAGCCTACTCCTGGAATAGCAAATATAGCTATAATACGTTATGGCTATGACATAAATAAGCATAGTACTCCGACCACGACCAGCCTACTCCTGGAAAAGCAAACATAGCTATAATACGTTATGGCTATGACATAAATAAGCATAGTACTCCGACCACGACCAGCCTACTCCTGGAAAAGCAAACATAGCTATAATACGTTATGGCTATGACATAAATAAGCATAGTACTCCGACCACGACCAGCCTACTCCTGGAAAAGCAAACATAGCTATAATACGTTATGGTTATGGAAACCAGACCTAAATGACTCAGTTGACATTGACATTGCCATGAGAAAAAATAAAGGTGGGAGGAGGAATAAATTTGCCAAAATAAAAAATTCAACTTTTAAAATAATTCACTTGAATGTCAGGGGTCTATATAGCAAAATACCTCAGCTGGAAATTTTTCTAAATGAACAAAAACCAGATTTTTTTCTCGTAACGGAACACGGACTTGATGATGACAAAATTCAAATGATACAAATTCAAAATTACAAGCTTCTAAATAATTTTAGCAGACATGACATGAAAATGGGAGGTACAGCTGTTTTTGGAAAAAATCAAACCAGTGCAAAAGTCATAAAAATTCTTAAAATTGGAAACAAAATATCAGAAAGAAAAAACTTTGAGTGTTGTGAAATTAAAGCGTCAATTGATGATAAAATTTTTATTATAGGTGCACTGTATAGAAGCCCGGATGGGGATATAGACATTTTTAAAGCAAATCTCACAAGTTACTTGAGAAACCTAGATCTAGGTGGTGGAAAACTGAGGTAATTATTGGAGGTGATTTTAATATTAATCTCTTGGAGCCAAACAATAACACAATCGATTTCAATAATATTATTAGAAGTTTTGACTTAATCACCACAATTAATGAGGCCACGAGAGAAACTGAACACTCAGCTACATGCATTGATAATTTTATCACCAGTCTGGAAAACTGCAACTGTACAGTTATTGAACCTTTTATATCTGATCATCATGGAATTGTTTTAAAATTTGATATAAACCATAAAAAAAATCAGAAAATTAAAAAGACTATTAGAAAGCTAAATCAAAACAATTTAATGGAATTAAAGGCTAGACTCAAAGGTGAAAGTTGGACTGATTTTGACAGAGAGACAGATGTAAACCAAAAATATGAATCATTCATTGAGACATTTTTGTATCACTATAACATATCATGCCCAGTAAAAGAAGTCTATGAAAGAGAAACTCAACAAATTAAGTGGCAATGCAATGATGTTTTAAGATTGAAGAATGAGATGACAGCTTGCTACAGCCTGTGGAGAAATGTTAAGTCTGAAGAAAATAAATTAAGATACAATGCTGCTCTTAAAAGATACAGGGACAATCTTAAAACTGAAAAAGCTAAGTGGTACAAGAAAAGGATTGAGGAATCTGATAACAAACCAAAAGAGTCATGGAATATAGTAAATGGTATAAGAGGAAAAAGCAAAACAAATTCTGAAAACATGTGCATCATAAATCAAAATAAACAAATATACAATCCAATTCAAATATGTGAGCACTTTAATAAATTTTTTATCAACATTGCAAATGAAATTAAAGGTGATCTACAAGTCAATCATGATGTACATGTTCATGCCCAAGTAGAAAACAACCTCACACTTGATAGTTTTAAAACAATTGATGAAAAAACTATAAAACAACTCTTTGTCAACTTCAGTCCTAAGACTTCCTCTGGAGTTGATGGCCTCTGTATGAAGGCACTCAAAATTCTGTCAGGAAGAAATTACTCGACCACTGGTGGATCTTGTAAACACATCAATTAGTAGCTGCACCTTCCCAAACGCCTGCAAGATTGCCAAGGTCAAGCCTCTTTTTAAGAAGGGGGATGTTATGGATGTGTGTAATTATCGTCCAATATCGCTCCTACCAGTGATCTCAAAATTCATTGAAAAAACCATCTGTAACCAGCTGATTGACTACCTTGAGACAAATAAGCTTCTGGTGGAGAGACAGTATGGTTTCCGAAAATCAAAATCAACCAAATTGGCTCTTATTGACTTTGTGAATTATGTCATTGAGGCAATGGAGGCTGGTGAGACTGTAATGGCTTGTTTTGCAGATCTCTCAAAGGCCTTTGATTGTGTCAATGCTGAAATTCTTATTGGCAAACTTTCGGCCCTGGGCGTTCAAAATTATGCCAGAGATTGGCTTGCCTCATACCTGTCAAACAGGTATCAGGTAGTTGAAATTATGCACAAAACAAAATCCAAAATCAAAACCTTTCAGTCTAAGCCAGAATTGATCCTAAATGGAGTTCCACAGGGGTCAATTCTAGGTCCCCTTCTTTTTTTGATCTACATAAATGACATCACAAATCAAATTCCAAAAGAAAACCTTTACATGTTTGCAGATGATACCACTCTTGTGACCAAAAGTAGGGATTGTGAAATTCTTGAATTAGAATTATTTCACAAAACAAATGTACTAGCCCAATTTTTTTCAAAAAACAGTCTTAAAATGAACCCCGAAAAAACAAAATGCATTTGCATCCAAACCAAACAAATGAAAATTTCAAAAAACTTTTGGACTCCATCCTTGTTCATTGGTGACACTGAAGTGGATATCTCAGAGTCATCTGAGCTGCTAGGAGTGGTGTTGGACGATGTTATGGACTGGGGCAGGCAGTTGGGAAAAGTCACTGGAAAATTATCCAAGGGCACCTTTGTTCTTAGGTGTCTCTCTGGACTCAATAACTTAGACCTAGTCAAAAGCGTATACCACTGCCTGCTTGAGTCACACATATCCTATTCAATCATCCTCTGGGGTGGCAAAACAACAAATATCAAACAGATTTTTACCTTGCAAAAAAGAGCAGTCAGAGCTATGCTGGGTTTACCGCCTCTGACTCACTGTAGAAATCTTTTTATTGATTTAAATATCCTAACAGTACCATGTTTGTATGTCTATGAGTGTGCAGTGTATATTAAAACACAAAATCTTGAATACCAAAATGATGTTCACTCGTATAACACCAGGCATAGAAACAATTTTGCTGTATACCATAGGCTTACTATTTTTGAAAATAACCCTTATTATTCTGGAAACAAAATTTTTCAAGTTCTGCCTTCTAGTGTAAAAGATTTAAATTCTATAAAAAAATTCAAGTGTGAGCTAAAGAACTTTTTAGTCTTAAATTGTTTCTACAGTGTAGAAGAATTTTTTGAATTTTGTGAGGGCATTGTACCTTACCCACCCTGACCCTTTCCTGGGGCAGTTTGACCTGCAGAAGCCCAGTTTGGGCCAACTCCTGCGGAATTGGAAGTACGAAGTAAGTACGAAGTACGAAGTATGGCTATGACATAAATAAGCATAGTACTCCGACCACGACCAGCCTACTCCTGGAAAAGCAAACATAGCTATAATACGTTATGGCTATGACATAAATAAGCATAGTACTCCGTCAACGACCCACCTACTCCTGGAATAGCAAACATAGCTATAAAACGTTATGGCTATGACATAAATAAGCATAGTACTCCGTCCACAACCCACCTACTCCTGGAATAGCAAACCTAGCTATAAAACGTTATGGCTATGACATAAATAAGCATAGTACTCCGTCCACAACCCGCCTACTCCTGGAATAGCAAACATAGCTATAACACGTTATGGCTATGACATAAATAATCATAGTACTCCGACCACGACCCGCCTACTCCTGGAAAAGCAAACATAGCTATAATACGTTATGGCTATGACATAAATAAGCATAGTACTCCGTCAACGACCCACCTACTCCTGGAATAGCAAACATAGCTATAATACGTTATGGCTATGACATAAATAATCATAGTACTCCGTCCACGACCCGCCTACTCCTAGAATAGCAAACATAGCTATAAAACGTTATGGCTATGACATAAATAAGCATAGTACTCCGTCCACGACCTGCCTACTACTGGAATAGCAAACATAGCTATAATACGTTATGGCTATGACATAAATAATTATAGTATTCCGACCACGACCCACCTACTCCTGGAATAGCAAACATAGCTATAATACGTTATGGCTATGACATAAATAATTATAGTATTCCGACCACGACCCGCCTACTCCTGGAATAGCAAACATAGCTATAATACGTTATGGCTATGACATAAATAATCATAGTACTCCGACCACGACCAGCCTACTCCTGGAATAGCAAACATAGCTATAATACGTTATGGCTATGACATAAATAATTATAGTATTCCGACCACGACCCGCCTACTCCTGGAATATCAAACATAGCTATAATACGTTATGGCTATGACATAAATAATCATAGTACTCCGACCACGACCCGCCTACTCCTGGAATAGCAAACATAGCTATAATACGTTATGGCTATGACATAAATAATCATAGTACTCCGACCACGACCCGCCTACTCCTGGAATAGCAAACATAGCTATAATACGTTATGGCTATGACATAAATAATCATAGTACTCCCGACCACGACCCGCCTACTCCTGGAATAGCAAACATAGCTATAATACGTTATGGCTATGACATAAATAATCATAGTACTCCGACCACGACCCGCCTACTCCTGGAATAGCAAACATAGCTATAATACGTTATGGCTATGACATAAATAATCATAGTACTCCGACCACGACCCGCCTACTCCTGGAATAGCAAACATAGCTATAATACGTTATGGCTATGACATAAATAAGCATAGTACTCCGACCACGACCCGCCTACTCCTGGAATAGCAAACATAGCTATAATACGTTATGGCTATGACATAAATAATCATAGTACTCCGACCACGACCAGCCTACTCCTGGAATAGCAAACATAGCTATAATACGTTATGGCTATGACATAAATAAGCATAGTACTCCGACCACGACCAGCCTACTCCTGGAATAGCAAACATAGCTATAATACGTTATGGCTATGACATAAATAATCATAGTACTCCGACCACGACCTGCCTACTACTGGAATAGCAAACATAGCTATAATACGTTATGGCTATGACATAAATAAGCATAGTACTCCGACCACGACCCGCCTACTACTGGAATAGCAAACATAGCTATAATACGTTATGGGTATGACATAAATAATCATAGTACTCCGACCACGACCTGCCTACTACTGGAATAGCAAACATAGCTATAACACGTTATGGGTATGACATAAATAATCATAGTACTCCGACCACGACCCGCCTACTACTGGAATAGCAAACATAGCTATAACACGTTATGGCTATGACATAAATAATCATAGTACTCCGACCGCGACCAGCCTACTACTGGAATAGCAAAAATAGCTATAACACGTTATGGCTATGACATAAATAAGCATAGTACTCCGACCACGACCCGCCTACTCCTGGAATAGCAAACATAGCTATAATACGTTATGGCTATGACATAAATGATCATAGTACTCCGACCACGACCCGCCTACTACTGGAATAGCAAACATAGCTATAATACGTTATGGCTATGACGTAAATAATCATAGTACTCCGACCACGACCCGCCTACTCCTGGAATAGCAAATATAGCTATAATACGTTATGGCTTTGACATAAATAATCATAGTACTCCGACCACGACCTGCCTACTACTGGAATAGCAAACATAGCTATAATACGTTATGGCTATGACGTAAATAATCATAGTACTCCGACCACGACCCGCCTACTCCTGGAATAGCAAATATAGCTATAATACGTTATGGCTATGTCATAAATAATCATAGTACTCCGACCACGACCTGCCTACTCCTGGAATAGCAAACATAGCTATAATACGTTATGGCTATGACATAAATAATCATAGTACTCCGACCACGACCCGCCTACTCCTGGAATAGCAAACATAGCTATATTACGTCCTACCCATGATGTAAATGACCATAGTACTGAGGTCACTACATTCCTGTTCCTGAACATGGCACTCCTGCCTGTAGCTACGACATACTACGACACACTTGGCTGCTAGTCAGGGCACTAGTGATGTCCAATGAAGGGACCTCCTGAACTTTACATTTGTAATAAAAGATATCTTGAACATAATATTTTTCATATATCAGACATACAAGATGTCATATACCTCAATAATGCCACGCCTTTATCTTGAGCATAGAACTACTAGGCAATGAACTCCCGGAATATTACACTGCTCAACACTGAACATACCGTACATTACATTTTCCAGTATAATTCCTATCCCCTACATACCACTCCTACTCTTATGATCCTTTTAGGCATACCACTCTCTGATAATAGTACTTCCTAAATACGATACTCCAAATGCCGCATGTCTATGAATGATGACCATCTAAGGCCTATAGCAATCGGGGCTAACCTGTAGTCGATTAGTTCAATGGAGTAAATTCGTTACAATATATAAATACAGAATACTCGAATTTCATAAATTTTAAAATTAAAAAAGGTTTTAAGTGAATTGAGTGACCATATCTCTATAAAATTGAGTAGAATGTATATTTATAAGATATATTTTGCATACAGTATACTTCAAACTATATAAACACATGTATTTATATTCGAAAATTTCCCTGTCATGAACGAACTCCCACAAGTCCATTTCCCCTTGCCAATGACAAAAATGAATTCATCCTTTGCTATTAATATATTCGACTTAATATTGTCTCGGTGGAACTGTTGATCCATAATCATCAAAATAACAAATTGATGTCTATATAATAAATTGTGTTAATTATACCAAGACAGATCATACAAGTGTTTCCCTTAACTTCTACGCCTACAGGATAGAGAAGAGTTCTAATTTTAATATACACTACTGACAAAAAATAAAACTGCATCAGATTTGTACCGATGCCAAAACGGTATTTTAGTATTAGACCGAACACAACCCTATTGCATGAAAAGAAAGTGCTCTATATATAAACAAACTGTAATCATACACGATTATTGTATCAACTTCCATTTCAGATCTGATATTACGTGATCTGAGCTTGAATTCAGCTACTACCTTTGAAGGGTGTTTTTATTCTTCCCCCGCGGTGAAGCCGGACGAGCCACCGATACCGAACTGATGGTCAGAGACATTTCTGGTTGGTTATTTCCGGAGCTCAAATCATTTATCACTACAAAATACAATTTTTTTCACTATCTCCTAGGACAAGAAGCTTAGAAAATTGCAACTAGTCCTATGTGCGCTGCTTCCAGAGTGACAGGATATTTTGGATGGATAAGGTTGGGAGTAGGGGCCGCCTCCTATCGAGATTCATAAGGAATAGTTTAGGGCACTAATCTCAAGTCATGTCGCCTAGGAAGAAGGAGATGTCAGCTTTGAACCAGCCTCTTCAGTCAAAGCAGGCAGAGGGTGGCACACCCTTATGTCTAGGCTTGCAAAAACATGTGACTCTTAGGAAACAAAACCCACCAACTCCAACAGTCGTCTCCCTCAGTAGACTAGACCTATCGAATTACCCTTGCACTCCAGAATCTCGACATTTGCGGTTAGTGACGTGCTGCCCTTGGACATCCATAATGTTACCCAGATTTGAATGACACAACGATTTTTGCTGTACCCACTGTAGGTTCAAGTGAACCTTCCTGGCGGTACAACATACTATAGTAGGGGTGAAGCAGCGGTACTGAAGTACAGTAACATAACAGAGACGCTTAGTCACGATATTGTTGCTGCACTGTACAGTAATTGACTACTTTACCTTGACCAAGCGTTGGGTGAGGGGGTGGCAGGGGGTTGCGATAAGACCCCTGTATTTAAAATCCCTGATATTTAACGACTAAATATTGCTTTACAGAATTTTAGTAAGCTGATCAACTTAAATATCACAAGTCATTTACTGACAATGTGTAGTCACCGAAATAACTAAGTATCCCCAAAACACACATTAAACTCACAGAAAAAATGTTAAATGATGAAATATGACAAATTGAGGGAAAATACACTCACTCCTGCTGCTGAAAATTTAGTAATCAAATCTAATACGTGTCTTATCCAAAGTGTTTAATCACACAGTTATTGAATTGTAATTTAACCTACAATGAAAGCCTGAATCTGTATTTCAGTTTGATGTTAGATTTACTTCTGCTCGGTATTCAATAAAATTGTTCAGTACAATCCGGACTTTTTGTCAACTGGCCGTTTGTATCTAAGGAGCTTTTACTAAGTCCTTTCCCTCTAACATACAGGATCCTAATAAAGAGGATCTATTTACTGAACCAAATAGAATCCACTACTTTGATTAGTCTGAATATAGGAAATAGATTAAGCGTACGAAATAACGAATAATTTTGTCGTACCATCAAACATATCTCAAGCTCTGACTAAATTTTGTATACATGCCTAAAATAACATAAGCCGTAAAATGAAAAATAAAATAAAATTGTCAAAAAATTTATAAAATTGCAAAAATATTAGTGGCAGACCCCTTAAATGAATTATTCTGAAAATTACTGAGGGATGATCCTGTGCACGACTGCAACGTCACAAATATGTTACTGATAGCAACATCACATTTTAACTCGATGGACTCGGTTCTCACAGTCAGGCTTTTGCTCATTTGGGTACCTTCTCGTGTATTTTATTATCACTATATTTGTATATAATATGTAAATGAGATAAATAAATTAAATTAAATTAAACTTTCCGGCTATGGTTGTCATGAAGGTATAAAATGACAAGAAATTCGCTAAAACAAAAAACATGCTCACGAGTGCAAAATGTTGGAGTTTGCGGTTAAAACGCAACGTAAAGACTTAAAATGGAATAAACAGCCATTCGTTATCTGCGCGTCTGGTTCCAGCTCCCCTCCTGTTCTCCATTTCTTTTTTAACAAAATCTACCTTTCTTTATTTTAAATGAAATTTCCACAAGGGATTCCTTTATACGCTTTCTATTTTAACAATTGCCGCATCGTTTTGTAATAAAATATATATATATATATATATATATATATATATATATATATATATATTTTTATTTATTTATAATATATTTATTTATATATATATATATATATATATTTATATATATATATATATATATATATATATATATATTTATATATATATATATATATACGAAGTACCTATAAATAAAATATAATGCCCTTTTTGGGATATGCTCTTAACATAGATGTCTATCATTTCATCACTTTCAATAGAAGCTCCATACCTTTTTTTAATTCTGTATTTCCTGTATTTAATAACATTTTAAATAACACAGGATTTATCAGTCTCAACTTTTTTCTATCTGAAAAATATTTCACAAATAAATATAATAAGTACATAAATAATTAAAAATTAAATAAAATCATGGTAACAACAGCTATTAAGTGAATAATACTTTAGATTTAAATAACAGGTGAATAAAATATTGAAGATGAAACAGATCCTTTCCTTAGCAAAACGTAAGTCCAGGTACCGAGAATTGAACAAGTAACTGTGTCTGACAGTCCACGACGTTACTGATATCGCTACCAGAGCCGATAACGGTTAGAGTCAATACCAGTCAATAAAGTGCACCTCTCCGTAGATTGACATAAGCAGCGTGTGTACACGATTATTTCCACGTCAAAGTCTAGCCTTGTTAGTGTTATTGCAAGCAATAACCTACAAGATAGTGTCCTTGTTTTGTTCACGTTTCGAGTTGTACGAACTTGAGTTAGTAAATGTGAACTGAGTCGAAACTAACATTTAATATAACTGCATAAAACTGAATTTAACTAAGACGTTGTATTTACAATGTAGGACCAGGCCTACCAACCTTTAATTAAGCACTTAGTGGTGGGAGTAACTGTAAGAACACAGGAGCCTTAAAACCTAAAGATCCTAGAGATCGGTGGAGTTAAAGAGAATCGAGAAGAGATTCACAAGATCTGTGTAGATGGAAAACGTGAATTCGGTGAGTACCTAAATTCTGCTCTGTCTCAAAAGAGTTTACCTCTGGCTATATTTAAATATTTACAGCCAATAGTCCAGATGTAAAAGTTACAAACATAATATTAATTCGCAAATATTTCACAATTGTAGAATTGGTGAAATATTAAGTACCCAACTCAGCTAAGAGGCCTACCGTATGAGAAACTCAAAACATTCTTAGTATTGGAACACGTCACTAGGCAAAGGACAATGTTGAAAGTCAAGGATTCCTAATTGTTATGAATGAATGGTTTTAACCCTTGGTTACCACGATCAACAAACAGTTTGCACTAACAAACTATCCTTGTTTGACATTTGATCCACAGGACGTTTGTGGCAATATTTGGTAACTAGTTATAGGCAACCACTGATTATCCAGAGTTGTGGAGTGGAAGACAGTTTGTGCTTTGCTCTCCTCGATCTAATTGGGTCAATAAGGAAATTAATATATCTCGTCATTTACTTGTAGAACGTCCAAGCAATCGATTGAGTGTTAGGGAAACCTATCGTCTGAGGAGTTGGAAGAATTTTATTGTTCCATGTCTGACCGCTGGATGTTACAGATTTGAAATTATATGAAGAATTCTGTATGATGCTTGCCACCCCATTGGACTAGGCTGAGCGTTAGTGAACATTGTTACTTTGGCATTATGGGTGACCATGATGCCGACGATAACATCGTAGAATATATACATTTTCTAATAAACTATATACCAATTTAACAAGTTCTAGCCCAACTAGCCTAACACATACAACATCGTTGGTTGGTGACTTGGTGTTTAAACTTTTATTATTTAAAAACTGCTACGATACCCAACTTGAGCGAAGCCTGTTACCTTGTTATCCACAGAGAAATTATTGTGAATCTCTGAACATACAGATGTAGATATAGAGTGTTGTAATAAATATTTAAAATAAATATGCATGTTATTATCATAAGTTTTGTGGTTCATGCCGAATTGCGAAAGTCATGACATATTTCAGTCACTCTGAGAAGAGCCATTTAGATACAAACATTCTTAAAATAAAACCAAGGTAGGCGAAAAAGGCAATATTTAAATCGTATCGTGAAAACAGAAAAAAACCTGTAAAATAATTCAACAGGCCAGGTCTAAGTATAATATAAGTATAATAATAAAATTGTCTATACACTGTGTAAACTTTTTTATACTTTTAAAGTACCTACTAAAATTGGTACATGTTTGCGAAATTCAATATGAATAGCTTAAGAGAAAATTATTCGTTGTTTTAGTTATGGTTAATCTATTTTTCATTTTGAGAATAATCAAAGTAATAGATTCTATTTGGTTCAGTAAATAGAGTATATTTATTAGGATCCTGTATGTTAGAGGGAAAGGACTTAGTGAAAGCTCCTTAGATACAAACGGACAGTTGAAAAAAGTCCGGATTGTAATCTGGACCATTGAATACTGAACAGAAGTAATCCAACATCAAACTGTAATACAGATTCAGGCTTTCATTGTCGGTTTAATTACAATTTAGATAACCGAGTGATTAAACACTTTGGGTACGACACGAATTGATTTAATTGATCAATTTTCATTATTTAAAAGTTTTTCTGTGAGATAAATGCTTCGGAGGTATTTGGTATTACGCCAACTACACGCTCTCACTAAATGCCTTTGAATATTTTGGTTGTTCTGCTTATTAGAATACTTTAATGCAATATTTAGTCGATAAATATCAGGAATCATCTTATCCCCCCCCCCCCCACCGACTAACGCTTGGTCAAGGTCAAGTAGTCAATTACTGTACAGTGCAGCAACAATACCTTAACTTAGCGTCGCTGTTATATTACTGTACTTCAGTATCGCTGCTTTTTCTGTAATGTAGAAGTGTTGTTAATAATGAGTGATATGAGCTTGGGAAAGTACCGTTTAGAAATACCCTTGGACATCAGTGCTTCCCACACTCTTTTCTCGAAAGAAAAACGTCTGTCACGATTGCATCAAGAGCTGTAATATAAATCACGTAATATCAGCTAAAAAATGGAAGTTGATGCAGTAATTGGACGGTATTACACTTTGTTCGTATAAAGAACGCTTTCTTTTCCTTAATACGTATGTAGTCTATATAATACCAAAATACATTTTTTTGTTTAAATTTTGTTATTGTCGATGGAAGGTTTGAAAAGATAACAGGGTTTCTGACATTTGCCATCGTTATAGGTTATGAAAGTTAAACACAACGTTTCGAGGATTGGAATCTGGTCTCTTCATCAGGTCTGGAAGGTATTAATAGATACAAAAATAGAGAACAGAAAGAGGTAGAGAAGGAATAGGAAAGGGTTCAAACATACCCAAAATCTGCTTGGAGTCCAGTCCACGCATTGTCACTGCACAGGATGCAAGTCCCGAGCACAAATCCCAAGTTCCAATCCAATCATCGAAACGTTGTTATACGTTTTATAACCTATAACGATGGTAAATGTCTGAAATCCTATTACACTACCAGAGTACCGTTTCGGTAAAGGTACTAATTCAATGCAGTTTTGTTCTTATTCAGTAGTGTAAACACAAATTGTAATTTGATGGATAATTATTCTCTTATCCTGTAGGTGGCGGAAGTTAGGTGAAAGAAAATTGTACGAGTACCGTCTTGGAATAATGAACATAATTCGTTATATAGACTTCTATCAAGTCTTCGTCAAAGAACCGTTCTTTTGTTCATTATACACATCGAACTTTCAACTGATATCAATTTTATTTTAAGTGGAATATAGTGAACCACAAATCTCTTTGTGGTTACTTCGCCGTTATTGGCAAATGGAAATTCGTTCATGGACAGTAAAGTCGTAGAATATAAAGACTTATGTGTTTATATAGTTTGAAATATGTAAACATTTTTCTTATAAACGCCACAATTTCTTTGTTTGACATAGAATAACATGTTATTGTACTAACTATAAGTTCCAGACAATTTTATAAAGATATGGTCCTCCAATTTAATACTTAATTACGTTTTTATTTCAAAATATAAAGGATTTGCATCCTGTGCTTTTTTTACTTTTTAACCATTTAACTCTACAGCATAATCTAATCGACTAGAGGATCGAAGACCAACTGAAATAGGTCTAAGACGGCCAACATTCATAAAGAAATGCGACAATCGAATTTTCATATCCAGGAGGCAGTAGTTTCATTGCATTCGGGACTATCCAACTGGAATAGTTGGATCGTCGAAACTTCATTGAACGTTTCACTCCTTTATCATGTGCAGTTAACTTGATAGTTAACTGGAGTCTAGAGGCAATTTCCACTTTAGGAGCATACCATCTGGGTTTTCTTGAAATCGGTTTTTCATTAGAATGTTCTCTATGAAAGAGGTCAGTTGTCAGCCACACTGGGATTTGGTATAGTTTGAAGTAGGAAGATACGGAAAGGGTCACATAATTCAGATTATATTTTCCTATCATGAAATCTTAAGACTGGCCGTCTGCAATATTTAAATTAAAAGTAGTTATATTATCTTGAGATAACTAGACAAAGAGACTGAAAATCACCTCTTTAATTAAGGGTCTGTTAGTGGATAGCTGACACATTTTTAATATTTATTTACGTATTTAGCGATTACCTTTAATTATGTAAACCTAAGAAATATTTCACAAATTTTATTTTTTTATGCATAGCCCAATTTTGACCTCCACCACAACTAGCGTGGCTCACGATCCAATGAAAACAAAAGTTGTATTCAATAAAATTGCAAATTGGCTTTCGGGTCCTGGACTATAAGGTACTTTATATCAGTGAATCTGTCACTAAGATGCAGATGTCCTATTTTATTCTCGTTTCTCAAACTGTTACTGGAATAAAATTCGGAAGGGACTAGAGAACGATTTGTTCTGTAACCAAACTTTGTGTTTATTTTAAGTCATGTAGCATTGGTTTAAGTTAAAATTGCATATTGCCGCATGGTTCAAATTGAAAATTGGGCTAAAAAAGTTAATATTTAGTTATTTTGCATGTAATTTTATTTTGTTCCTACTGTTAATAACAAGAAGCGTACTGTAATAATGAAAACAAAATTTTATTCTGAAGTTTTTATTAAATGTCGTGCCTAATTTGGATTATTCATTATTCTGTACATTGAAAAGTAGTACCACAACACATCGAAGCTAAGTGCCAACTACTTTTTACTATTTACTCGTCGAGTTAATGATAATTTATTGTTTATCATATTGTATAATCTACTTTAATGGAGCCATTGCAATGTTGTGGTTTGCTTACTATTAATCAATTAATATACTTACTAACAAGCAGTTTTCGTGCGAGTGCTTTGAAGGTTTTACTCACGCAAGACACCGCAGTCTACACGAGAGTAAACTAAGGTTAATTTAATACCAACAACTGGACCGATGGTCCCTGTAGTACAACAATCATTCCCATTGTTTGTCGTTTGTTTAAAAACATCAGCGGTATTTGGCCGCTGTGTTTCTAGAAACTACAATAAAACTACTGGCACTATACTTTGAAATGTATTTTCCCTTTAATCGCTCCAAAGGTAATATTTACTTTTAGATCTCAAAAATGTTCAGCTATGTCGTCATAATTACCCATGATGCAGTTTGTAAATTTTCATGGTGACTTAATAATCACGTCATCACAAAGACCAAAATAATCTAGAGTTGATAAATCGAACGGAAATTTAGAGCCTTTGACGTTTAAAAATTACTTAATAATGTCATTTGCCTTTTATCGACTGTTCCGCTGAAATTCTACATAGAGTAATCTGCTAACCACATACACCTTTTCACTTTGCAGACTTTTACTGTTTTAGTTCCTCAATTGTTTTGGCAAAACAATAAAACCTTACACTTCCGTACATGTGTCCCACTTCCACATACTGTGTCTCTCACATTTTAATTTCAGTAGTGATAGATGGAAACCAAGCAATCCAGTTGGACCCATGGAGTATTGTGTCACGAATAGCTCAATTACTATGAACTTTGACATGTAAGTATAAAACGTAAGATAGAACTACGTCACAGAACGTTTCGTGTAACAGACTACGCTGAAGTTGCATGCAAAATTTGAAGTCTATATGATTCGATTAGGCTACATGGGTCATAATGTCGCATTTTAAAATGTCATATGGTTGTAATAGGTTTCTTCAAATGTTTTTATTTTGTTATTTTCTCGTTGTTATCGCGGTTAACCGTAAGATCAATGTAAAGTGTAAGTGCTCAGACAAATCGTATAAAATGGCATGCACCATCATCGAACTCGAGTTTGCCAATTTATACTCGTACATGAAGCTTCGTGTACAATTTCAAGTCCTTAGGTGCAGACAGACAAATAGTAACTCTCAGCTACTTACCGCTGCCTGACAGACCTTCATTTTGGTTGCTATTTAGTTTTAATTTAGTTAATTAATTAATTATTTGTATATATAGTAGGATTATAATTTTTCTTCTTAACATATATATTGCTTTTACATCTGTTTAATGTATTATATTTATTTCAATCCTAATAATTAGATGGTTAGCTACTCATCATCGTATATTATTCATTAATTTAATATAAAAGATATTCAAAGCGACCATCTTGAGCTCTTCTTCACACACAGACGTTAGTTTTTGTGGAGAATATTATTTACCTTATTAATTTGTTTAGTATTGTCAGTTATTACATTTGTAAATAAATATAAAATGTGAAATACTGTTCCCACATGAAAGTTAGATTTCGAATTTCTCGTTTCCACGTTTATAGACGTGTTTTCTATAAGAATAGAGGTATGTCTTCCTGTAAATTTTATTGTACATGTACGAAAAAGTTATTTTTTTAATGGATCGGGTGAATTTACAAAAATAGATTGTAATGTGTGGATGAACATTAAAACTGTTCGGTAACTGGACCAAGCGTTAAAGCTCAATGCACGTACGTCAGCTAAATGTGTGCTAAATGTGCATAATTATTAAAAATGTACAGAAATTGTGCGATGTATGAAACAATGGCTTGATGGTTGCGATAGTCGTTATTCCAACATCAACATTATGTCAGCACACTAAGTGTTGTCTGACACGTATAAAACAAACCAATTACCCTACAACGAGGAGCCTTATTGTGATGTTTAACTACCCTCCCTTCTCCCCAGCACGACAGCTGTATGTATTCTCAAGCCTTGGGCTGGAACATCTCTCATCATACCGCACAACTTTCATTCCAATTAGGGTTGAATTTGTGAAACAATATGGGGAACCTGTTTTAAATTTGTCCATGATGAAAACACGAGGTTGAGTCTCTTCCCTAGAATCCCAAACTGACTAAATTGTATTTATGATCTGTTATAGTCAGAATTCGTTTATAAACTGCGTACTCATAAGATGACCTTTACTCGAAATACAAAGCTAAGAAGGCAGGAGTACGTCACCCCCAAGTGTCGCGTAAGAGGCTTCGCTGAGGTTGCATTCGAATTTTCAACTCCTTTTCAATTTTGAGATGTCTTATGGATAGACAGGCGGACACTAACACAGAAAATAGATGTTTAGATCCAGGGGCCCAAGCAGGCAAAAGTTAAATTGTGTCAGCCTACTCAGTGATACGCTTCAGAGACTCTCCGATGGATAGGCTTCACGTCACCTATTCTTGTCTACAAAGAAATTTTTCATTCAAAATTTAACCCATGGAAATTTCATTAGATGGCGTCTTTCCTGGGATATATCAGGGGGATATCACACATTGTTAAACTATATGTGTTACCATGTCGCATCACCAATGTGAGGTGTCTATCTGCAGTTTTTTTTATTAATTTATAACAACTATCCTATGTTATCATTTTTTCGTGAGTCCAAACAATTTTAGTTTCAATCCGCCTTTAAATTTCCCAGAGCTAGCCAAGTGAAAACAGACTCGGTTGTAGAGGTATCTTGTCACTGGTGGTATCTTTTGTACCAATTTCGTGCAGGGGTTATTTAAGCGGGAAATAAAACTACTCGGTTTTCCCCACAGCCGCAGGGTTATGAATAAACGCTAAATAACTTAGGTGGTCAATAAACAAGATATAGTTCGCCAAGTTAAATCGTTCGTATACTTTATTACATCAAATTAAATTACGAATCAAACAGCCATAAATTGTTGTCACCACTTGGTTCTCGTTAAGTATATATTCATTTTCCTTAGTTCGTTTCAGCTAAATTTATTACTCTAATGTACAAACCTAACCTATATTGTTACTCGTTGCTAATTGTTATTGTTACTTCTTTTCTTCAGTTCGATAAGTGATAAGTGTTACACCTTTTTACAAATTATGAAGAGGTAAAGTATTAAAAACTATTTTAATAAGGAACTAAGAGTGACACGTCCGTACGTGAAGGTGTGTGTTGTGAAGGTTCTAGTGACATGGTAGAAAAATAGTAATGACTTTAGGCCTGAAGAACCCGTTCCAGCTTCGACATCATCGATTGGAATAATGAATGCTAATTAGCCACTTCAGCATTTAGATTCTAAACGCCCGATAAAGGTTATCGGTAGAGTAAATTGGTACCGTAGTTGTCCTGGTACGCTGAATTTTAACTATGAAAGCTATTGTAACCCACGTTTGCGTTGTCAAAAGGTATAGAGGTTTAAACTATTTTCCTTCCAACGTTGACATTTCCAAAATGAAAGGGTTAGATGTAGTATTCAGGTCAAGTTGATGGTACCGAATACAATTGGTTCAAGTTTTATTATTTTTATTAGATATAAACCAATATATTTCACTTTTATATTAGTAAAGGTGCAGTTTAATTGTAAATAAAGACATTCAGCTCAAAATTTATGCGTATTTATAGTAATACATATGTTGAATTCGAAAACACATAAATCTTTGCGTACGTGAGTCACTAGGTCATTACAAACAAAATTATTTGACCGATCATTATGAAAATTAGTATGTATATGGATTTTTCAAACTAGAAGGTATGTATGCTATGCCCATTGATACATTGATATATATATATATATATATATATATATATATATATATATATATATATATATATATTGCCACCAGGTAGTGCTGCTAAATGTAAAGTTTTCAAAGCGCCTGCACATTATAAACTGCAATTACGAGACAGTTACGTATATTAAATAGCCAAACTCTATTTGAAGGCGCTAGGTTATAATGTATATTTGTCTTTAAGACACATTTTCTGTTTGAACTTAAAAACTTGATTGTTAGACCAAATAAAAATCAAATACTTGTACGTATACAATGGCTATAAACATACACTTTTGACAAACTTTCTTGATCGTGGCAAAAAGGCAAACTCTACATTGGAAATATAATTCAATTGAAACAGAAGTGCTCATATACGGGCAAAGCCGTGAAAAACCCCTGGTTTCTTATAGTTCAAAACACTATCTTGAATTTGCTTCAATAAAACTCTAATCAATCATATTGGTTTACTCACCTCAACAGTATTGTGGACCATTTCGATATTCGTTACTCTGATGAAATTTGCTCTCTGCTTTGAATAATTATTTGACTATTCTTTGAATATCAAAATTTTAAAGTTCACTTAAACACTCATTATTTCATAAATGTATAACACTTTTTTATTTACGCTTAATTCATTTACCTATTGATAAACTCCACTATTAAAGTCTACAGTCTATTAACTTACTAGGAATTCACTTTAAAAAAAAGCTAATTATTTTAGAGGTAATTCATTCTGCATGTATTATTAGACCAAATATATGCATTTTAATACTTTAGTTCGTATAAAAAATAATAATGAATATATTTTTTTTAATGCAAGATTTCTACGTGCTCCAAAAATACGTATTAACCTTTCAGATGCCAAACAAGGAGAGCGAAGGTCGAGTACACGAAAGAAGCTCCCTTCCACTTTTGATCTAGAATCCACATCGATACGTCAATAACGTAGCCAGGAAAAATGTTTGAAGGGGGATCTAGACAACTGATATTTTTCCCAAAGTGGACCGAAAGTAAGGCCACATTTTGTTACCTTAAAAGTTGAGAAAGATCTTTCAGCAGTACATGTCAGTAATACTGGATTATTTAAAATAATAATAGTTTACTAAAAAAGTAATTGAAACAATTACAAATTTTGGGGGGTCCGGACCCCTTGGACCCCCTCACTGGCTTCGTCCTTGTAATACGTGCAAAATTTAATATATCTCTTTATAAAATAGGAGTTTCTTTAGTAACTTCTTATAATTATTCCAATATAAATGTATTTGATTTGATACATTTTTAACGCGTTTTTACACTTATGAGTAGCAGTCACGTGATCATGCCACGTGGTTCACTGTACCCTCATCCCCGCACCTATGTGCTGCGAACATGCACTCGTGGATTTTATTTTGCTTTAATTCCGATCTGTTTACACTGTGCTAGCCAAAAATCTAAAATTCTTAACCTAAATTTTTGGTCCCAATTTAAAGTAGACGAAACGTTTATTGATACTGGGTTTTCAGGAAAAAGCTTTTTTTCCTGAAAACATCGAATCTCATAAAGCTTTTATTACAGCTTTAATGGCCTTAACAAAACTCATTTACCTAGTCAAGAAAATTCCTAAATGCTGAAAGCACAAAAAGCTCCTATCAGCATTGTGTCTTCGATTAAGTATTTAGCTACTCGCACGCTTGCATTGAGAGACCACAATGTTAGTGAAGGAAATATGCATTCCCTTTACAGTTGGGAGCAAAAGATATCCCTTAACAAAAAGGTGGCTAATAAGAATTAGCTGGTGGTTTTCTCACGAGAAACAAAATGAAATACTGAAGATCCCAGCTTTTGAGGTGATGCGGACGGAAATTAAGAAGTGAAATAAAACATGATTAATATTCTACCATAAAGTGGTGGAGACAACAGACGTTTCGACAAAATAGCAGGTGTCCACGAGTCTCAACATGTCAATGACAAGAGTAGTTGGGATCTTTGAACAGCTAAAGCCCTATGGTTGCCAGTTCTTTTTGATTTGCGTGATTGAGTATTTTTCTGATTCTTGGACCCTCAGAAGTAAATATAAAAAGTTATTAATGAACAAAATAGGAAAAATTTCTCAGACTTGAAACTCTGCAGCCATTAAGTTATCATATAACTATTTCTTAGTATCTAACCATTATTTTAATAAACTATACGAATATTATTCAAAATTACAATCTGTTTAAAATAATTAACACGTTTTCTATATACCTGCTAAGCCGTAGTCAGAATTAGAAAATTGCAATTTTATTATTTGCCATATTTTGCCGCACGTTTGTATAAATTTATCTAATAATTCGCCTGACGAAGAGCATGGATTCCAATCCTAGAAACGTTGTTGTTGTACATTTCGCACATATGAAGATGGAAAATATTCAATATCCTATTATCCTTTCAAACCCTTCATTGCCTATAACAAACTGTAAACAAAAAATTGGGAATACTTATTTTTCTATCTCTAATTAACTGGATACTCTCGTGTTTTCTCAATAATTATCTAAAAGATTTTACTCGTGGGTTGAATTTATGTCATCGTTTTACTCTCTTTTTTTATTACCATTGCTGTATAGAATGTTTACTGAAGCCGTTTATGGTTGGTAAATATTTAAAAATTGTTATTACATCTTTTTACTTGTTTTAAAAAGTACTACTTTATTACGTTATCATTTGTTGTAATGATCGTTGTTTTGTCTGGATAACAGAATTTCGGACATTCGCCGTCGTCATTATGGTTACAAAAGGTACAAAAACAACGTTTCGAAGATTGGAATCGTCATTTGGGGGGAGGTATTAGTGCATAAAAGGTTGTTTTTTTTGTGTTATTTATTATTCATGACCATATCGTACGTGTATAATATAGTGCATTTTGTGTTGCTGTAGTACAATAACATTCTTTTACCTAAGAAACGTTTATTTATTGAACTTTATAATTTAAAAACAATACCTTATTTCAAAAATTGTAAGATATATGCAAGCTTACGAAATTTTGTTTATTTGAATAAAATCACTTTTAATAAAATTTTCTTTAGGAAGGAATAAAAAAAGGAAACAAATGATTTCATTATTGTTAATGCCACTCTGTACTAAACTTGAGGGATTTCAGGGTCTCTACGATAAGATAGTGCTGTAACTAACTGAAGTATTTCGTGTCTGTGCTGTTCACTTAAGGTTGAGAAATCGTAAGAAATTAACTCCCCAAACTCACACAGTAATTGCTTGATAACGTTCTGTTATTCAGGAATTATTAATAGCACGCAATACCTGTTCAAGGACATCCAGCTGTTTGCCTGGTTACCATGTTTTAAAAGATTCGTAAAAATATCAGTGTTTTTAAGATATATAAATATTTAGTCCTTGACAATTTAAACTTTCATTAATACCCGTATATGGAAAAAATAAATATCGTATAGGCTGAACGTTAGAGAAGCCTATCACTCGAGGTTCTGCAATAATGTTATTCTGTTTCTCCATGATATCTGGAGCACAAATTGACGCAAAATATGTATGATATACTACTGCAATCTTATTTCTATATACGCAACATTGAAATCGATGATAGTGCATGCTTCCCCATGTTATTTTTCGCAGCATTAACAAACACTTTCACATTAGTCTCATGGGTAACCATGATGCCTATGTAAAACCACAGAACAAAATATGTATGGTATACTACTATAATCTTATTTCTATATAAACAACACGTATACACAAGTCAGAAATGTGTGGATAGATTTAAGGAGAAATTGGCTAATTCGAATAGTGAAAAAATAATTTAATGTGCATAAAATGTGGTGGACAAACTACAGCCAGATAAGGCTTTTTAATGAATGGACGTTGTTTACTAAAGAGATGAGAACAAGGGGATTGTTTTACTCTTCTCCAGTAAACAACGCTTGCATATTTGTCCTTAAATATTGAATACGACTTTCCACATTCAAACGTTAATTTATGAATAAAGCTTGAGGATTCCTGTAATATTTCTCGTACGCAGCGTTTTTATCAGAGGTTCGTATAATTTACGGATGAAAGGAAAGATTTATACACAAACGTTATCGTAATAATGTGGGAGCCTAGAGCCACTTTGCATTGTAAAAGTATACAAAACTGTTTTTACCGTGATATTGATGAAACAGTTTCCCCTATTTCGTTATAGTCCTCCCTCCCCTTAGAGGTCAAAATAGAAGTGTATCGAGAAGATAAAAATATGGAATGGTAGTTTACTTCCTCCACACTTAAAACCCACCGTCAGATACAATTTTCCAGTATCTCAAATAATAGGCTTCGCTGGCGCTCAGCCAACCAGAAGCAAACTCTTGGTATTATTATATTTACAATTTTCTTAGACAGATGTTTGTAAAGATAAAAAGATTGGAATTTGTCACTTTAACGATGTGTATGTGGTTAACAGACGCTGATTAACACGTCTGACAGTTTGTTTCAAGTATAAACAATATGATTTGGATGAAAATTATATGATTATTTTGAACTATCTTCATACACCCATTACGAAATCCACCAAGACCTAACTCGGCTAGAGAAAATTTCTCCATTGATTTTAAGAGAAACCAGGACGTGTGCTTATACAATGTAAATTGGCTCTTCGGCTACTGAACTATAATATTTCATGACAATAGCTGTTAGCTGAAAGGTAAGCAACACTACACTCCGAATCTGTAATTGGCCTAAATGTGTGGACTTGTGTACCACAATTCTTGTCTGCATAAAAAAACTTTGTCTTCATCAAAGCTTCTGGAAGAAAGTCTGGATGCATGATGAAACCAACATGTATGATCATCCAGCTCGTATAACTGAGGTAACACGAAAGGGGAAAGTCTGGGTCATTGATGAAATTATTAAACTCGTATAACTGAGGTAACACGAATGAAAGTCTAGTAATTGATGAAATCGTCCAGCTTATATAACTGAGGTAACCCGAAAGGGGAAAGTCTGGTCGTTTATGAAATCATCATGCTCGTATAACTGAGGTAACACGAAGGGCAAAAGTCTGGTCGTTGATAAAATCATCAAACTCGTATAACTGAGGTAACACGAAAAAGTCCGGTCGTTGATGAAATCATTCATTATCGTATAACTGAGGTAACACGAAAGGGGAAAGTCTGGTCATTGATGAAATCATCAATCTCGTATAACTGAGATACACACGAAAAAGTCTGCTGGTCGTTGATAAAATCATCAATCTCGTATAACTGAGGTAACACGATAGAAGAAATTCTGGTAATTGATGAAATCGTTCAGCTTATATAACTGAGGTAACACTAACAAGTCTGGTCGTTTATGAAATCGTCCAGCTTATATAACTGAGGGGGTGGTAACATGAAAGGGTGAAAGTCTGGTCATTGATGAAATCATCAATCTTGTATAACTGAGATAACACGAAAGGGGAAAGTCTGGTCGTTGATGAAACCATCAAACTCGTATAACTGAGGTAACACGAAAGGGGAAAGTCTGGATGTTAATTAAATGATCCAGCGCGTGTAACCGAGGGTAACACTAAAGAGTTAGAGCATTAATTTTGTGAGCGGCGAGTTGTGACGTGTCAAACGGATGTAAAACCACTGCTAATGTGTTACACTTTACCCAATAAGATTAACGCGGCGTGCAAACTCGTAAGAGAACTTATTTTTCACTATGTCGTAACATTTATAAAATTGTTCATGTTCATGATAATATTTATAGTTTGTATATATGCCTGTGTGTGAAATAATCCTCTGTGTATTTTCAAATTGTTTTTTAAAAGAAACTTTGATAAAATTGAGTGCAGTGTGGTTAAAATTGTAATTTAATTAAATGCAACGTCAGCGAAGCTTATGCCTAAGGAGCTGAAAAAAGCATTTCTGCCTGTATATTCACACACTAACTCGAGAAGTAACTCACCTATGAGTTGACATTTTGCATGAAACTTCTTTTCTAAATATTCAACATTGAGTTTGTTGGTTGTGTATGCCCCGTCATTTAATATAGCTGAGCATTAGAAACGCACATGTAAATTGGCCTTCTATCTATTAGCAGGATAAAATAAATTGATTAATAAACCGGTTATAATCAAAAAGAATTTAACATGTGATATAGACACGTGTTACAAATTTTGAAATTTTCTACATAACCGCATTCAAGGCCCATGACAGGATACGTTGTTAGGTTATATTATGCCGATTTGTACGGTTGTAGAATAATGCAATTTTTGATAATAAAATCATTTGCTAATGTAAAGAAAGATGTAGATACTGGTTGACTGTAACTTGCTTGAAAAAACAATGTCAACTCAAACGTTCTGATAATTTGTATCAATTTTCATTTGGCATAATATGTTAATAATAAATGTTTCTTAACCCATTCAAGACATTGGACGGGCAGTTCCGTCCTTCACTTCGCGCGGCCCAACGACTAAAGACGGGCAGCGCTGGACACGACATCGACGTAGTTAAATATATTGCCGATAGATCGCAGAGACATTCACATTTGCTGCATATTTTGTTCTCAATATTCTAGTCTTTTTTTTTCTTCTTCTTCGTTGCTGAAAATCATCTGATATTGCCTCAAATCACCTTGGCAAAACAGCTTTCTTTCTTTCGTTTGTAAAACAGTCAAGATGGCGTCTCGCGATCGGAATGATGTATTCGTAAATCCGGATGATTTTGCGGCTTACGTTGCTTAATGTTTTTAGATGAAGGTGGTGATTAGGAACAAGATGAACATGATACATAAAAATAATGAAATGTCTGATGGTACAAACGATGCCAGCAGCGATAATGAAAGTGACGATAACCCACCGGCTAGGCCTTTTGATTTTGCGTGGAGTGTTGGACCAAATACTGTTAGTACAATGCGTTTTACCGGCAATCACGGAATAAATCCTAATCATATCGAGGCAGTTAGGAGAAAACTGCACTGAATCAGATGTGTTCAATCACTTCTGTGACGAAACCTTTTGGCTGAGGTATGCAATGAAACAAACAAATATGCCAGTGACAGCCTAGGATTGGGAGGGGAAGACAATAACAGAGTGTCTAAATGGAAATACATTTCCTGTAAATGAACTAAAGGCATATTTTGCCTTAGTTATCTTACTTACTGGCCCAGGATCCAAAGTACCAATGTAAAAAGTGTCATGTTCCACTTGATCTGGAAACATGTTTTGAGGTGTTTCAGACCCAAACCAAATTCTAAAGAAGTATAATAAAAATTTGTAAATAGTTTAAATATATTTATATTAAAAAAATAAACATTTTGTGTACATACAATATAACAATGAATAACTAAGGGTAAATTTATAATATTCATAGCATGTTATAAAGTAAGTGTTATGCAAAGTGCACCTGTTCTTACATGAAAGCGTGGAAAATATCCAGTTCTGGAGTCCAAAAATTATAGTAATTTATTCAGTCACGAATGGGCGTTTAAAAACTTTCTCGAACTTGAAAGAAAAAGAAAATTATTTTAAAATTTTGCAAATATTAAAGCATCTCTGCATTTTGAAGCTATATTAATGTCAGTTTTATGAATTTTAACTTCTAAATATCATCGAGAAATCTAATTCTGTGTTTCATTCCTTACTGGTGCCACCATAAGTAAGATTTGTATAAATACGCTGATATTTGTATTTTTAAATGTTGACAAACATAAATATCTTACACGTAAACCTAATAACACTGGATAACAACATATACGAGTAAAGTGCCTCTGACAAATTCAAATCATGCCGAAGGCTCTTAGATTGAATCAACCCATTTCTCCAGAATAAGTTACCAGAGAAGGGTGGATCAGTGCAGTGTTCCATAGTTAAGAATGGGTTACGGGATATCTGGGGACAATACAGGAAATTCACTCTCAAGGAACAAAGTATACATCCTCTCTCATATCTTGACATTTAGATCAATTCACCCAAGTGCGAGATTCAATGCTAGAAACCTTCACGATTTATTCCTGATTCGAAACCTAATTTTTCTCAGTTTAAATGGTTACTTATTTTGAAATAATTCGGGAGTCAGGATGTAATAAAACAACAAACTGGACAAGATACTGTAAATGATACTGTCCTATCAATTTAGTATCCAGGCGATCCGGTAAAAACAATTAATTCATCAATCATTGGATTTTTTATAAATCGTGTAAACTGTCTACTTCTTTTCAATCAGTGCGATATAACTATGAAATTGAAGAGGACTTTTTTACGCCAATTATGTAGTGTAATTGGGTACGACCGGTTCAAAGGATCAAGCAGTGTTGAGGTGGCTGCTGCATTGGTTGGGTGACCGCTGAGGCGATCCTGTCCTTGCAAGCAACCCGCCTGCCCGGCCATTGCTGGTGGTTCAGAAGTCACCTTTAAGCCGTTGGTCCACAGGATACATCTAAGAGAGGGTTTTCAGCACTAACTCCCTTAGGAAAAGTAGGTCATCTTTATTTGAATTTAAATTTTATATATAGGTATGTTAGAACTTAGTCAAAATAAGAACCCTGTTGATTTTTGGCTCAAAATGTCAGAATTAAAGGTACCTATACAATTCTAAGATTTTTACACTGGTCTTATGGGGTGACTATGATTGCAACGAGAAAATATGAAAAACAAACTGATTTCTAAACAAACTGGCTACAGTGCATACAACATTCTATCATATGACAGTAAGTCATTTGATGACGTTACTTTTTTAGAATGGTTGATTTCATAACAAAAATAATCCGCTAGTTGTTAAAACAATTAACGTTACGTTATGTTAGATCTTGTTTATTTGTGAATATTAAAATAAGAAATGGCTTTAAAAATGCTTTTGTGTGTTTTTTTAGTTTATTCTCTTCTTAATACAGAAACTGTTAGAAAACGCGTCAATCATCCTTAACCTTGCCCTTCAAAAACCCTCCTCCTCCCACATTAACCACCGTCTCCCTGGGGAGAGATCTATTGCTTACAATCTAGGATTAATTGAGTCAAATTGACATAGAGACAACAAGGCTCGACCTCAGTAATATCGACAATCGGCTTTATCGATTGTAATATCGTATGATCTGATACGAAGAAACGTTCATTATTCGATTTACATAATCCAGCGATTGCATGAAAGAATATTTTTTAATTTATTATGGATAAGCAAAAGGTTCATATTTAATAAATGATTGAAAGCTGTTGCTATTTAAGTATTCATTATGACTTTCAAATGTAAAATTAAAAATATGACAAGTTTGTACAAATAATAGTAATAATGTAAGCAGATTAGTTCGGTATTTGGAATCGATACCTATTGCTAATTAGTACTTTATAATATGAAATGACCGGTTATAGTGAACATTCCGCTAACGGTATGAGTGGCCTTAACGTAGTGATTAGGTACACGAAAAAGGTGTACATTAATTCATTTTAGTTAAATTGGAATGTGACGTTTCTTTGATCAGCAGTTTATTTATTTACATTAATGTATAATTTAACACGTCAAACACGCCATGATGATTATATCATATTTCAGTATTCCAATCATAAATTAATGTTGTAACATGATAACATTAAGTGGTTGGTAAATTGCTTTAATATTTATTACTCGGTGTATGGTAATACGGTTTTCTATTTATAGGTCGGTGTTCGATTTATATAAGGCGTCTCTCAAATCGATTGCAGGAGACCGGATTACCCCAAAGTAGTGAATCAAAATTTCAGAACATTAATGGATTTTAAAATACATAGTGAGTTAAAGCTGAGTTTTTAATTTCGGGGTTTTTTTAACGCACATATGCTCGTATAATAATATAATATATCAGTTTAAAGTTCTTTGTAAGGTT
>NW_025778935.1:0-66687 GCF_021130785.1 Homalodisca vitripennis | reverse complement strand
TTTGAGGTTTCTAATTAACCAGTTTGCAAAATTCCAATCGAAGAGGAGGATCTTTTGGGTTGAATACTTTGAACTTGTTGTTTATAAAAAGGGGGAACATGCTTTTTTTGCGCAAAGTTCTCCATACTTCAGACTGGGGACACTGCGAATCGCCTAGAAAGACCCCTTTGTACTGACCCAGGACTGCGTTCAGTAGCCTTGATTAAAAGCCTCTTCCATATCTACATTATTCGGGGCAGGGCGATCCCGAAAAATTATTAATACTAGGAAGTTTACCTGTTACTCTTAGGGTACGAAATGTTTCCACGATCGTTTTTGGGTTTGGAACTCTACGATTAGGAAATCGTCTTCGGTATTCTGCAGTGGGCAGGGGTTTGGGCATTTCCGTCCCCAAAACCCCAAAGGGGACAAATACCTGTCGGCATATTCTTCCGTTGTAAATAAAAAAGGCTTGCAATTGTGATAGTAAGTTACTTTAAAATAACTTCACTAACAAACGAGTAGTAAATTAATTGTATTAAATTGCACTCTTTAAAACTAGTAAAAGAATTGGTAACAAAAAATTTTGGATTCCCCCAAAAAATTTGCAGTGTATTGTTGAACAGTGATTTGTGAAACCAACTTATAAAAACATAATTTACCTTCGGGTAAAGCTAACGTGACAAAGTTTATGTAGGTACATGTTGTAACCATTTGGATAGCCCTTTAAAAAGTAATAGTTTATTTTTTTTTAGTTGAGCATTAATCTTTAAAATTTGGGTATGCTAATCAATTTTTGTGTCCCTTATATCTTTAAATTAGGGTTTGTTTTTTTACTAAATAGTATTTTTTTGTTTGGGTTTGAATTTTTTGTTGTAAAATTAAATTCCAGAAACTAATTTTTTCGCTGTTAATGCCGTGTGGCACATAATTTTATTCAAAAATTAAATTTTCTCCCTTTTTTCTTTGAAAAAATGTGGGTCTTCAATGCCTATTCAAAAAAAATAATTGTCCGTTAAACCTTTAAAAAATTTTTAAAAAAATTTTATTTTATTTTGTTTTTTGTGGGTTTAAAAAAAAAAAACAAAATGAGATCCCAGCTATGAGATGAACTTTATTAAATTTTTTTCATCTAAAAATTTCCGTTGGGAAAAAGTTGCATTCGCCTTAAATATCTCTTCATAAACACGCGGCAAATCATCATTTGACCCCCTGCCCCAAAATTTTTTTGGTGAAATCTTAAATTTGGGCCAAAACCCCAGTAAGGAAGCTTTTCCCGGACCCATGTTTATAAGAATTTTTTCTTTATTTTTTATAGTACAATCAGTCAGAAAGTCCCGGGTTTAACACTAACCGAATCCCCCTGTATATATCGGGTGCCCCTTTAAAGAAACGGAGAAATTTGTCAGGATTTGTTCTTACGGTAAAAAATAACGAAAAAAGTTCTTATACACATAGGTCCAAAAACGCTTAGTTGCGAGCTATTTCAGGGTTTAAAGATTTCGTCCCGATTTCAGTACCACCGTTAAAAGGGAGCCCCATTAAATTTTTTTGGGGGTTACCCAGGGACGTTAAATTTAATGTATATTTACGTAAATTGAAACTGGAAAAAAATTGAATTTAAATTGTTACCAGACCTCGTAGCTCCAGTAAATTTTAAGATATCTTGAAGAAAATACGCAAAAAAATTCGAGTCTGAAGTGTCCATAATAAACAAGTTTCAATTTAGGTTTCAAGTAGATTAACTTTGTTAAAAAGTGTAACAAACACGTTAAAAAATCTGTTAACAAAAACTTGTGTTGTAAAGAATTAGTTTCTTTTAGAATTTAATGATGTAAAATAAGCCAATTAAAATTGTCACGTAAAATTTTAAGAAAAAATAAATTTTTAATTAAATAAATAAAAGGTACGAAGACTAGACAAAAATCGGCGTTTTTAAACTTTTTTTTCTTGCCTGAACGTGCATGTGTTTTTATAAACTTTTTATTTCCACTTACTATTGAAAAAAAATGCTAACAAAATAAACTAACCTTAGTTTAGTAACTGTTCGAAATTCCCTCCTTCACAATGCACACAGCACTCTGCTCGACGTAATAAATATTTGTTGGTGGCTCTGCGAATTATTGTCTGGATTGTTTGTTATACTGTCAATGCGTGAGCGAAATTCTAACGAGTTAATTCTTCCTTGGGTATCAACTTTACGTTTTATACAAACCCTAGCTTTGCTGTTTCCCCATAAGAAGTATGTCAAGAAAGGGCGATAAGTCAGGCGATCGTGGTGGCCAGTTGATTGGTCCACCACGCCCAAATCCAGTTTCAAGAAAATTAGCGATTCAAATGTTTATAGCTACTAAAGAAAAATGAGGAGGGTTTCACCATCGTGTTGGAAAATCATTTTTAATCTTTTTTGTTTAAAAAGGGAATATCTTCCAAAAGAAAGCCGGGGAAAATCATTTTTCAGAAATTGTTCGTACATTAATTTTTCCTTTAAGGTTTCCTTCCCAAAAACGAATGGTCCTTAGATTGTGTGTTGGGCCTCAATAACGGCACACCCAAACATTAATGTGAATGAAAATCTTGTGTTGGGAAAAAGGTTTTTCTACGGCTACCATGTGGGCCGGATTTTTCCTTCGCTTCCATAAAAAATGAGATTTCTTTTACAATGGAAGGACCCCCCTTTTCTCGTGAAAGTTGCTTCATCAGTAAATAAAATTGAATTCACCCCTTTCAGCATTGTCTAGAAGCCAATGAGAAAAGTTTAACCGTAAAGGGTATCTGTCGGCAAGCCAAAATGGTTGTACCTTTTGCAGATGAAAAAGGATGAAGTCTCTCTTTTACGCAGATGCGCCACACTAAGGTTCTCGATTATAAAGACCAGTCGATACGCAATTCGCCTCGTACTAGTACCGGGGCTACGATGAATATGTTGATATCACTTGAAGTTCATCGTTAAACGCGATGATGGTGCCTGCCGTTCAACCGGAAAACGAAATGGTTGGGGAAATGTATCATTCGTTCTTTAAAAAACTGAAAACACTGAAGGATAGAAAAGGTTTTTTTTCGCATTCGGTATCCGCCTTGCAGGAAAATCTTTCCTGATATTCACGTCGAGCAGCTTCCGCATTTTCCATTAGCATATCCGTTTAACAGAAACATTATGTCGGCATATTCTTCATTAGAAAATTGAAAACGGATATTAATTTTATACTGTATCAATATTTACACGTTAACTTATCTGTATGACACTTCAATATAAAATATTCAAAAAAAGTTCGTAATTGTTGATTTTGTTGTTGAACACCTTGTTAGTACTGCCAACCCTATGAAAATAATATTTTTGTTACAAAAGTTGTTAGAATAACGTTAATTAATTCGCAAATTGTTGTTTTAAGTTTTCAGATTTTATGACACTAAAGTTTTTTTACTAGGTATGTTATATTTAATTAGAAAACATAGAAGAATGTTTCTATAAAATAAAATCTATACATAAATTATTTTCAATAATATTTTCAAGAATTAATTACAAGTTTTCTCAAATTATTAGCTGTACATTTCAGTAAGAATGTATCTGAGGGATATTACATTTGTCACCATACATACATCCATAGTGTTTTGGTGTTTTGGAAAAATCATGGAATTGGTTAGAAAAACGTTGATATCCTCAACAAATTGAAAAATCTTTTGAAGGCAATTATTATTTTTTCTCAGGACATAATCTAAACAACACGTACATTTTGTCAAGCTATCTCCCCTAAAAAAAATATGGCAGCGCTATCCTAATCACATCATACTCAAATTCCACACATCAACGCAAAAGAGCCAAGAATATCAATTGTTATTCGGTAAGAAGAGAAGAGAATTCACGTTTAAAAACGTAATCAATCATGAATTCCTTATCTATTTTATTAATACCTTTTAATAGTCAAATGCAAGTATCAGTTCTGTGTGACAACACAGTACAATAAATATAAATTTAAGCTCTCTAAATACTGTTGTATCGTTTTTTTTTAAATCAATACTGATGAACTATAACGTTACAAAAATCCTAGTGATACTAAACAATACTACAAAACAGTTGGAATTTGAAAATACAATGATAAAAACCTCTTTAGTTTTAGCAATGTGGTTTTATCTGCATAGCCTGGAGACTATTCTAAAATATTCTCAAACTTAGTTCTCAATGTAGAAAAACAGCCCATAAGAGATAACTGGTTTTGTAGAAAGGAAAGATATAAGAAAGTTATCTTTTCCGGAAAGAAAAGAAAACTTTACCCTTTTTTAGTTATCTGGAAAAAGATAATTAAAGGAAGGATAAGTCCTCATATCTCTTTTTAAGTTTCCTTTCTAGTCATGTGTCATTTCCCCTCACACTGTACACTACCTTTCTTTTAATTTGTACATTATTGTGGTGAATTTTTAAATTATTTGTTGTACTTTCATAAAAAACCCCCTGTTGAAATCCGTGTTTGTGCCTCAATAAGATCAATTTTGATATTTTTGGAACTTTAAGTTCAGTGGATGATTAATTTGTGAGAAAGTAAAACCTATATCGAGAAAGAACTTCAAGCAAGAGACTATGCAGAAATGCAATCTATAGTTTGCGGGTCTGTAAGAGGTTAAATGCATTCAGATGGTATAATGCCCGCTTATAACATTGGCAGGCGACCGTTGCTCCATCGCGAACATCCCCAACCTGATACATTCCTCGATTCACACCGTATGATTTTAAGAGTTCATAATGCTTACTTGGAAAAGGACGAGTGCCTGGAGAAGGAGCTAGTGATCCTTTAGAAATGAGATTGGACCCTGAATTTCGTTAATTATGTACTTGAAGATATGTGAAAATAGATTGCTAGGAATTATAGTGTCAGGAGCATACAAACGTCCATATGACATTTCTTGACTGTTGTAGAATCAGCAATTTAGCACAAAGGTCGTTTTTTTATTTTTTTTTTTTTTTTTTTTTTTTTTTTTTTTTTTTTTTTTTTTTTTTTTTTTTTTTTTTCTTGTTGACCCAACAAAAAACCATGTAAACAGCCAATGTTTCATTTGGTTGTATAGCAAAACTTTCTTCTCACAGTAAAATTTCCAACATTCAGGAGATTTTTCAAAAAACATGGGCACCAGATGGATAGTTTATATATCTCTCAAAATAAATTTACCAGTCAGAGAGTTTTGAAAAACAATTGGGAAATAATTATATTAAATATTTACGTACCTATAAGCCAAAGAACGTTTATAACAGCAAAGAGTTTAAAGTTTAAAAAAAAACACAAAAACATAATAACTCGAAAATAGTTTTATAACAGATTATTTTTATATTGTTTTGAGTACCTTTAGGGGTGCTCTCTATCTTTTTCTCAACACTAATTTTTGGGGAACAACCCCTGTATTGTGTTATTCTGCAAATGTTAGCTGCTATACTATACAAGAATTTTCTCGGATGTATTGGGGGAATGATCAAAGTGGAACTGCTGGAATATCGTGTGAATCAATTCTAAAATTCAAGTTAAACTAGTCGATTCCAAATACGCCGCGGCACTCCGAGTGCACTAGTATTAGGCTTGGCCAAATTCAAGGTGATTCCGCCTGGGTGGTGGAAAAAAAACTAAGGAAAATATTTAGAAGTAAAAAGAGAATAATCAGAAAAGACCAACCAGGACGTAATTCAGGTCGCAACTAATTCGTCTTCCTTATTTGTAAATTTATGTCCGTGGATGCACTAAATATCGCAAGTGACACCACTTTGGGCCCGGGGCATTCATTGATGGTGGTTTTCCGGATATTTTTATTTACACTTCCCTGGCTGGGTCCAAAAGGTAATCCAGTGTATAAAGTGGGTGGTTTAAGCCGCAGCGCGTTATTAGCGCAGTCAACCCTTCGCTTATACACGGCTTCCTCCGGAATTGAGGGAAGGCGATGAGGCCTGGTAGAGCGATCCTCATGGGCGCGCTAGAGGCTAGTCCCAAACAGCTTTTGCAAGTCGCCAGCGCCAGAGCGAAAAACGAAACTAAAAGGTGGAGAGGGGTTGAGGGAAGCTATGAGGGAATTGAGGCCCCGAGAACTAGGTGGGGCATTCAGGGGAATCCTGGGGGGCAAACTAAGCACAGGAGAGGACTATTGTGGCATTGATTGTCATTTCATACAGGATACTTTAAGCGCAGACACCTATCTCTTCAATTAGGTATGGGAAGAAAGGAAAGGAAAACCACTCCCGACCATAGAATCAGTGAAGTGTGGGCCTTTTCGCTCTTGAGAGAGTATTGTTGCTGACGACTTCGAAGAACCACATCGTGACCAGCATACGAAGGACTGACTCAAAATCCTCCCCGTTTGGGCCTGTTTTTTAAAATGTATCTTCATCCCATCAGTACACCCCCTTCTGATTGAAATTCCCTTACTATATGCAAAGCACTCCCAACTTCAGGCATTTCCCCGGGGAATTAGGTCGTGGACCCCCCAGAAGCAAGGTGCGCAGAAGAGGAGTGCACTTGATCGGCAGGCAGGAAACAAAGCAAGGCGGCCTTGGGATAAGTTAGCCATCGCCAGCACAACAGAAGGTGCTACCTAGCAGTGGACGCACCGAACGTGCGCCGGGGATGATTTTCTTTTTGCTAGACTCTGGCCAGACAGCATTGAATCTCGGGCATCACAGACGGGGTCAGCGAACTCTTTATATCCACATTGGGACACCACCCGAACGCGTATTATTTACAAAACCCTCACAGTGGTCTCGGGTCCACATCGACTCAATTCGGTATCTGCCGAGCGGCATGGCGGAGATTTCCCGAACTCTAGCAGCTACCAGTTATAATGAGTTGTAAATACGTTAAATAAATGAGGTTATTATGTATGCCTGAAGATACAAGCGAGCTGTTTCATCTATGTTGTTCTCAATAAATATTACAGTATTGTGAGAATTAAAGGGTAAATTATGCTTCTGTATTTAGGTAACATATAGTGTATACACACGCCTCTCTCTTGAACAATTATTACGATGAAGGAATATATGGGTTTATCAAGTGATAGAGACATTAGAGATTAACTGAGAAATCATTATAGGGTTGTGATTAATATGTTCCCCTAAATTTCTTAAGTGTTATTGAGCAACCCCCCCCTCTTATAATGGTTTGTCATGGTGAGAGGAAACAAATGTTATCACACGTGAAAACGGCAGACTGGCGGCTTTTCTTACTGAGGAAACTATTACTGGGTTGGTGATAGATAAAGCCCTTGCTTGGGTTGTTACTCTATAACTTCCCCTTTATCTTAATGCTAAACTTCCTATAAAAAGTAAAATATCCAGTGAGTATTGAATAAATTTAAAAGTAGTAATTGTTTAGAATGTGTACAATGTGGTTTAAAGTTCAAAACGTTAGATTTATATTTTTTTTTTATTTATTTATTAATGTAATGCACCAGTCAAGAAATGGCTATAATTATATTAAAAATAGTTTCATTTAGTTTGCATGCTTGCCACTGTATATGTTATATAAATTTAAAACTGAATTTCAGCAATTTATTACTTTATGTTTCAAAACATTTTTCCCCAACATATTTTTTTTTTTTTTTCACTTTGATAAATTTTAAATTTTTGTTTGTAAGTTTTACTTTATAGCTATTAATATTTATTTATGTATTTGTTAACTATCTTCATATTCAATTTTTAAATTTCAACATTTTCTATCAGAACATGAATATTTAGATATGTGGGCCCCAAAAGGGGGGAAAAGAAAAGGGGTGTTTTGGTTTTGTGATATTTAGCCCAAAACGTAAAGAGCTAATGTAGTTTTGTATTTGTCAATGGGTCATATTTTAGGCCATAAACCCAATTAATTAAATGTACATCATGTTTTTCATTACAGTGTAGAAATAATAAACAGTAAACTAAACTAACATTTTATTGACTAACATGCAATAATGTGGTATCAATTTACCAAAATGTTGGGAAAATACAATATAATCAGTTGAAATTCTTTTTTAAACAACTGATGGAAATTTTCAGAAATATTTGCAAAAGTAAAAATTAAAAGTTTAAATAGAAAAAAACAACCCCCCCCCCCCCCCCCCCCCCCCAAAACTGCCAAAAAATATTTGGTTTTTTTCCCAGACATCTTTTATCCTTGGGAAACATATCATTATAGTCAGGAATGATTATCATTAGGAAATAATAGTTCCAAGGATTATAATCAATACTATAAGGTTGAGCAGTATTTTCAGTGTACATATTTTTCCACGTAAATTTTCTAGAACTTCAGTGCCAGGAGGTCCCCACCCCACAACTTCGTCTTTCAAGGAGATTGGGAACGATTTCGGCGATACTACAATTCCAAACACTACACCACACCAAACTTGACAAGTACGTGAATAGCTACCCATAGGGCTTGAAACCCATTGGGCAGATACTATGGTAACCCGACCTGACATGAAGTAAAAGTTTTGGGGTTACAAGAAGGACCAAATTAATATTGCTTTACGTATTTTTTTTCATATTTTTATACATTACAGATTTGTTTACTTTTTATTGATTAGTGTATGGAATAACTTTGTTGTGTGTTTATGATTTCTTAGATTAATGGAACAATAAAATTAATAACACTGACAAAGGTATTCACAAAAGTTATTCCTGTTTCTTTCGCGAAATAAATTTTTTTCACCAATGATATGTAGTTTTCTGCAATGATATATCCCAAATATCTAAAAAAATACACAGATTTAATTTTTGTGCTGAGCTTAGTTTCTAAAACACGAATAAAATTAAAAACAAAATTAAAATTTTTAATAGGAAATTTCTAATGCTAACAAATTTGATGAAACTTTGTCATTAAGTTTAAGAGAATAGTTTGCCATAAGCAAACATACATTTTATATTACTTAATTATAGGAGTCATTTAAAACCGGCCAAAAAAGTCCAATGTATAATTTCAATACTGTTTAAGTCAAACATTAACGTGTTTTTTTTAAACTAGAAGAGAATTTAAAACCCAATTCGAATTTTCTAAAGATTTTTTATTCGTTTATGATATATTGTTGGTTTTAAAAACATAAAAACCTTGATTTTGGGAATTTTTTTTCAAAACTTGTAAAAACAGTATAAAAAAAAATTGCCATTTGGGTGTTTTAATACTAGCATAATTTAAACAAATAATAGCATGTACAGGACATTCCCTCAGTTAAGGTTCTTTGCTACTTAGGATAAACATTGTCTTTTCAACAACAATACTATAATAAGGGGTGGCGTGGTGGACTCTACATGCCATGAGCCTACATAAGACCACAGCTATAATTCACCCCTGAATTTGGGTTGCTCTGTCTGTGCCACTCTGAATAACATTTGTCTTCTTGTCTACAATAAAAATTAGCAGGAGAATGTGTTGAGTGAATAAACTATGCATTTGTGATAGTTGTGGTTTTTTTTACCTATCCCCAGTAACAATTTTTCTCAGTTAATCTAGCTGTGTCACTCTGATGGACATTGTCTCTTTGATTCTTATACCATTTACAATGTTAGTGGGAAATTACGGGGGTTTTATACAATCATTCACATGATACATTCCACTAGGTCTCCCCCCTCTCTCCTCTCGCCACTCCAACGGGTTTAAATTTTCATTGTGTTTTTGAATTCTATATTGTAGTTTTTGGGATCTTTAGACTTTATTAGAAACAAAAGGTGGTATAAGAAATTTAACTTTAATTATCAAACAACATGCAACTAGAAAGTAGTTTGATACTAATAAATAAATTATGATATATCCTCCTTCCCCCACTCAAAATGATATTTTATTTACCGTTTCTCAAAAGACTCTACTTTTGTGTCAATTGGTGGTATAAGTGTAAAAGATTTTTGCCTATTTCCACGCTTACCTTTAGGGTTTTGTATAGTTTCTGTTCATTAACTTAAATGACAAAAAATTCTTTTTCATATTTATCTCATTTTTTAAACTTATATCTTTGACCAAAGCTCCAATAATTTTTAGTTTGAGTATACTTATTAAATATACTTCATTGTATCCAACTTTCCTCTCACCCTCACATGCACGTTTTGGTATGTAAGCAAACAGCTAGGTCTTATATTCACAAATGGAATTTCAAATGACTTATTGGTTAGATCAAAAATTTTTTACTTGTAAGATCTTTTAAACGCCGATTTTAAACAAGGCTTCAGGAGACATTTATCACGAACCTAAAGATTTTAATAAACGGTCAGTATTAAATGGATCCTTCATTTTTATTGACGCTATTTAGCTTAATTTAAAAATTTTTATTATTTTATCACTTTAAAATAAGAATTTGAAAAAAGATTCAGTTTTTAAAGGGGCCATCATGAATTAGTATATTAAAATACTAAAAGTAATAAATCATTTATATTGATAATTTAAATATTTTAGGAAATAATAGTTATTTTTACTCAAATTACAGATTTTAGAAATTAACAGATTTTTCATTACCAAAGTATTTTATAAGTCGTATTCACAAAGCGTACCATGTTAAAATTCCTATCAAATCAAAAAAAAAAAAAAAAAAAACTTCCCATTTGTGTGGGGCTATCCTCGAATATTTTAAATATGTATCCTTTAAAATTCAAATCTTTTTTTAACTTAGTGAAACCCCACAAATCGAATATATCCACTAGCTTTTTTATCCAAGAGCCACCCACAGATTTTTGTTCAGTTTCACTAATATTACTCTATAGGGGAAAGACAGTTTAAAATATGAAATGTAGATAAAAAGATGGCCTGCATAGTTTGGTTTTTCTCTCAATCCCATAATTGTTGTTAGTTTTATTTAACATTTTAGGTAAACAATTGGTTAACAAACATTAACACGGAGTTGAACCCTCTGTGTATTAGCATGCTACGGGTACATTGTGGTTTAATGAAAGTTGTGGCAAATGGTTTCTTAGGCATACAAAGTTCCACTGTAATATAAACATCTATATATAAAATTTTAAAATATTTTCTGTTCTAGTTTTTGATTTTTATTTGTGCAAAGGTAGTATTGGTAATATACCTTTTTACTTGCAAATGTGTGTTACAATTTTTCATGTTAAATTTAGTTCTGCGTCCTAAAACATTTAAATATTGGGGTTTAATTATATTGGTTAGTAAAAACATGCTTGGGTTTATTTTTATATAAGGGTTTAAATTTTTGATGGGGTTTATTATACAGAAAATATGGTCCCTTTTTAGTATGTAAAATTAGTGAAAAAAAGACTATTATTTTGTGAATTTAATAATTTTTTGAAATGAGTAACATTTTTCATTAAATATAAGAGTTTGAGATTAAAATTTAAATATTTATTTTTTTTAAAAGTGGACCTTGATCTTTTACAACTAACCATAACAATTACGGCATTTGAAAATAATATTGAAAGACATACTATTAATTTGGCAACAAAAAGCAAGTGTGTATGTATTAATTTCATCATCCATAATTCATAAAATAAATAATTTCAAAACAAAGCTATAATATGGTATTTTAAAACTAAGTGCAGTTATAAAACATTGTAAGTTTATGTAACTACAAACCCTCCAAAATTGGTTTAAAATCTCCCAAAAATACTATAAATATTTTGTTAATTTTATCTTCAGAAATGTTGTAAAATTGTTTATGAAAATTGACCTTAAAAATGGGATGGTCACCATAATAAAAGAATTGAAAATTCACATTAATTGTATAAAAAATGCCGTAATGTTTTTAAAATGAAATTTGTGTTGGATGGATTTGGGGAACAAATATAGGTTCTCATATACCCCATAATGAAAAATGTGAGGACACATCTATAAACTACCCTAGTAAACAGATTCTCCAAATTTTAAGTTGGACTGCCTTGTTTTATCTCGGGATAAAATTGTCTTTTCAGGCATCTAAAACACAGAGAGAGAGGGAGTAATTCCATATATACCACAACATTTGTGAACCCAAAGCTTAACTGTAATTTTACTGTGCAGTAACAATTTTTCTTTTTTAAAAGCCATCCGGGTTTTCATACTAAATCTACTTTGTCTTCACCCGCAACTTCATTTCATTCATCGAGAGGTTTCTACTCCACACACTATTACAAACATAATGGTATAACTATAAAAACACTGTAGGGGAAAAAATAATGCTTTAGTTAAAGGCTGTGTCCCAATTTTTTAGTGCAAACCCTTAGAAATCAATTGCACTAACGAGCTGTTTGAGGTCAGCTTTTATAACAGAATCACCAAGACCTTAAATATAGGATAAAGAGATTTTTTTTTGTAAGTAAATTTTTTAACATTTGACCAAGAGAGGTTAAAGTTGTGGTCTCTCACGCCAGTTCATTCACACAATAACTACTTTCAAGCTATTTCAAATGAGAAAATAAAAAACAAAATTTTCAAAGGGTGCTGCTGGGGTTTTGACAATGGGGAAAGCATTTTAAATATCTGACTAGCTGTTAGCCAAGGCCCTACGCACGCCCAATCTTTAGAACCAATGTCCCTTATTATTTCTTAGTAAAAGCAATTCATGAGGTTAATATGTTGGGAGTCCTATAAAAATTTTATAAAATGTAAGTAGGCATTATATCAGGGTAGATATTATTTAAGTTCCATGGGTTATATAGTATTAGAGTTTACCTTAAATTATTATATTATTGTTTGGCACTGTGTAGGCAGCATTTATGGTTTAAAATTTAATTATTTTACGTTAACGTCACAACATGAAATCTGCACTTGTCACTCCCGATAAAGCTAACAAAAATCTAGGATAATCACAGGTCGTCGGTTTCGAAAATGACTTCGGTTCCAAAAAGTGTAAAATCCAAAATACCTTATATATGTTCGATTTATCTAGTTCTTCCGGATATTCTATTTTGGGTCCTTGGACTGATACGGGCCATTACTTACGATTCTAGGGAGGAAGTCCTACCTACTTACTAGGTACTTGCGGTTTAAGAGGGATAATCCGTATTAAAGGGTTTTTTGCAACTTTCCAAAATAATCGGTTGTTTTAAAGTTTTACCTTTTGTTTTCTGGACTTTAGCCAGGGAAAAAGAATGAATCATTGAGGCAATGTCAGTATTTCATTTCTCTTTTTTTTTCCATAGCCCAATGTTAAAAATGTAATATTTATAATGTCCAAGGAAAAGCCATTATAAGTTTTAAAGTAAACCTTATGTGGATAAACATTTCATAACTTTGTATTCATTAAAGGTTAGTTTTAAAGGGCAACGGTTTACTTATTTATTATATTAAAAAATTTAAATGTAAACAGATGTTTCCCAGAAATGTTTGGTTCGAAACTATAGCTGGTCAAACAGCTGTTTAGTGGCAGATTAAATTTTGAAAATTTCATGGAAACGTAAAAAACCTACAAAATTTTTTCTGAATTTCCTATAATATTGGGCAGGTAACTTTTCTTAACTTTTTTTCATAAAAAACCTTCCTCGGATTCATGGGGAAACATTTTACAAAAAAGAATTAAGCGAATTGGTCCCAGCCGTTATCAAGATATGCGGGCTTACTTAAACACATTTTTGCGATTCAATTTTTATTTATTAAGAAGGATTAGATACAATGCTATGTCTCCTAGTACCGACTTTCACATTTGGGAAGTCAATTTCTAGGCTAACTTATTCCCACAATGTTTCAGATTTCCCCATGACCCAAATGTTGAAGTTGCAACTACTTGGGCAATGTATAAGCCTACTTTTGGCCACTTAAGAGAAAAACACTGCATTTTGTTGTGCTTGTGCTGTACAGTGTAAACAACAAAAAATATCCCCTGTGTTGATGCTGTTTAAACATGAAACCTACCTTTACTCTTTGATCTTAGGCAGGACAAAGTATATCTATCTATTTTTTATTACTAATACAAGATTGAAAACTAAACAATCAATGTCCCAAACATTAAACCCCTGTTTTTATATATTAAAATCTGTCCCCTAGGGGATCAGTCGGAAAGAAGTGAAAGTTAGATTTGTGAAAAAAACAAAATATAAAAAAAATGTTTTCTTATTACAAAACTAAACCAATCATTTACAAACAAATCCCTTTAAACCTTCTTTTTAGTTATTGGGGTTGATTTACATGCATACCAATAACTCGGAAAACAAAATAGCAACTTTTAAATACAAAAAATATTGTTTTATTAACAAACATGTTTTGTAATAAGTGTTTATATTGCATTCCTGAGCCCACTATTTATGTTTTTTTTTTTCTCTAGGTCCACAATAAGTGATTAAAAAACGAATTTTGAACGGCCACCATATTGGAATGAAATGGGAAATCCCAAGAAGGTTGGCCTAATCAACATGGCCAAGATATGTGTACAAAAATGTGAATTTGTTTTTAAAAGATTTCTTTCACCAGTTATTCCGGTAATAAAATCAATTTAGGTGGTTTTACGTGTAAATTTATATCTAAAAAATTCTTGTTTTAAAATAAAGATTTTTAAAACTACAAAGCTTTTGGGAAATAGTATAAGCATTCTTGGGACCCAAACATTTATTTTTTATCTGATATTCATAAAACGAATGTTCTTGTGAATTTTGAAAAAGTTTATAATGGTCTGCTTATATTAAAATTTTTTTTTTTTTTTGAAATTTATGTCAGTGAGCTGCCCCCAAACTATCTTCGTTGAGACTTAAAATATCAATTATTTTGTAACCAAGTTTTCACCCCCTGAATGGGGCTTTTTTTTTGTTCATGTTTCCCACAATCCACATATATATATATTGATATATATATTATATATATAATATATTTAAATATCTATATATATATTATATATTGTATATAGCTAATTTTCCCCATTTTCGAGATTGTTCTTGCAGAAAAATAGACACAGAGGGGGGGGGGAACATACATATAAAAAATAAAATAAAACAGAAAAAATAATTGGCTTCTCCCCCCAGCAGATAATAGAGAAATGGTGTTCCATCCGTACTGAAAGATTGCTTTATTGTCCTTTAGCCAAAACCTCCACGCCTTTACACATAAAACACCATCCCACTTTAACTCATTCTTGTCTATATCAAAATTATGCAAAATGTAAAGTCTACCAGGATAAAAATCTTTTCTTCAAGATACGACATCTTGCATGCATAAAAACATGACATTTTTTTGTTTATTAGAGTTAGGTTTCATAAGCAGTTTTAAAAATATATAAATTGTCGGTGTGAGCTAGGGAAAGTTCTAAATAAGCAATAGCGGGCTGAAATCAAAATCTAGTCAGACTTTTTAAAAAAACACTGACAAAATAAAAATAATAAAAAATTGATTTTTTTTTACTCCCAAACGATAAAAATTCTACAAACAGTTAAGCCAAAAGATGGCCCGGTACTTGTTGTAGTTTAGGACTTCATGACTTATATATGTCACATCGTCAAAAGATTGTTCTCTGTTTACAAAAATATATAGTCTGCTGATTTTCACTTGTTGCCATTCATAGATACCTATAAAGATCAATGTAAAAATATTTTGCTAATGTTTTAGCCATTACTAATGGAGTGTGGCTCCATGAGATTATAGAGTAATTTAATTTGATTATGTTTCTGAAAGACAATGAATATATTAAATTAATTTTTCGTTCTTATGTTAATATTTTTGGAGAAATAAAATTTAATTTTTTACATATTGAGATATTTGTGTTGAACTATATATTGACTACATAGAAATGAAGCTTCCATGCCAAAACTTCCCGGGAAAAACCCACAGGTCACAGTTAGGTTAGTTTTTGAGATATTCATACTGACAGACAAGGCGCAGACAGAGAAACAAGATTGAAATTCTTCCCAAAACCCTCACAAGTGACTGCTTTTATAAACACTCAGCCAAATAAGCATTCTTAACTACTTTTATCTTGAACATTAGATACCCTAGCAAATTCTCCTAAGTGTAATACAAAATTAAAATATTAACTGAAAACATTTAAGGGAATTTGATTTTTAAATTCTTCTACTCCTTAAACTTAACAATGATAAAGAAAAACAAAGCTTTTATTTTAGAAAAATAAAATAATTTCTGGATAAAAAAAATTTTTTCTTGGTTTTGCTAAAATATTTAAAATAATATTTTTAAACCACTAACTTTTCTATTAACTAAATATAATATCAATATAAAAAGTTATATAAGATAAAGGGCTAATGCAAAAATGTCAAAAGGGAATACTTACTGTATACATCAATAAAAAAGTAGAGGTGTTTTAAAATAGTAAAATATGACACAAATAGAGGGAAGCCTTAGGTACATAGTTGACATAGTGGTGAAAAACAACCTCAAGACTTTGGACAGTGGACTCCTGTAGCGTAACTATGCACAGTACCTGAAGGCTTCTCCTTTTGGGTGGCATTGATCAGCATATCAGTCACCACACACTTATTAGTTAGGCCATATTGATGTAAACACTCAAAGACTTTGACAAGTGGACTCATAAAATGAACTAGGGAAACTGAATCTGAAGGCTCCCCTTTTTTGGGTCATTTTCACATAATACAGTTTACCACACATATATTTAGTTTGGAGCCATATAAATGTTTAAAACTCAAGATTTTTTAACAGTGACTTGCAGTGAGTTAACTATGGATAGAACCCTGAAGGCTCCCCCTTTGTGGGCATTGTGAGCTATTAAATACATAAAGCACACTTTAAAATAAACAACAGTAGCCCAACTGAACTTAAAAAGTTAAACTTAAATATTTATACAATAATAATTGAGATTAAAAAGGGGCAATAAGTTCCAAAAATTTAGTGGCTATCAATAAAAAACTTGCGATAGTAAATCATGTAACGTAAACTACTAAGGAAAACCCCAAACGTGTTTTTGCAATGTTTTTTTCACATTAATCAGAAAAAGTGTTTAACTTACTTTGGTGAAAACATTTACTGAGTAAAAATGTTTTCCAAAAAAAAAAAACAGTTTAAATATTTTATATTTTATTTTGGGTCATTTCAATATATAATTAAATTTTTTATAATCAATACAAAAAATTCATCTCTACTATCCCTAGGGCAGAAATATCCACCCACAGCTGAAAGGCAAATTTACAGCTTTAAAGATATTTTCTATTGCTGAAGGGTTTTAAAAAAACTCTCTCAATTTTATATCGTGGCATATTTTTACCGAAAAAAAAACTGTTTGTACAACAATATATCAATTGTGTATCTTTTGTCCCAAAAAATGAATTGCGTAGCAAATATTTTGTTATTTGCATAATTATTTGTATGTAATGTGTATTTTTGATAACACCACAAATTTTACACTTGGCAGAAGATTGGATTGCCAATTTTTTCACGAAAAATATTGTCGCATCACAGTTTTTCCTCAACGAACACTAACTCTCAAACTTAAATTTCATTATTAGAGGAGAGGATTCATCAGACTACACCTTTTAGTTGTGACAAAACATGTAAAAAAAATCCGTTCTGGCCGTGAGAGCCTTAGTAGGACTCATTTTTTTTTTCCCTGGATATGTTAATAGGAACAATTTAAAATACAAATTGCTGTATAAATTATTCATTCAATTACATTTCTATTAAAAAATAGAAAAGATTGTGAAAAGGAAAACAAAGTTTTTCAAATCAATTGATTCAATGAATTTTTTGTTCTGACATATAGTACTTAAAATTTAACAAACAAAAGCAAATTTTTTTAATTTACTTAAAAAACTCGTAAATGAAAAACTGCCCCACTTTTTTTCTCTGACTGTAAAAGGGGTTTTATTTGTGTGGTAAAATCTAACAAAAAACATAGAAGTTGTAAAGAGATTTGTTATCTTTTATAACTAATTTCTAATTCTGACTTTACCTTTAGTTTGGGTTTACTGTTATAATGATGACTAGTGTGATCTCACACAAGTTGCTTTACCATGATCTTGCTGTCTGTTTGATTGGCAAGGAACCTGAAACGTGAATTTTTATAATAACATAATATGATTAAGTAAATTTGCTGATGGATATATTATTAATGCCACCAAGCATTGTTAGAAGAAAAAAAGAAAATTTTAAACCCTTTTTGATCCCCAAGCAAATTAAAAAAATTATATCTATCAGAAATCCCCAAACCCATTTACTGTAAGCGGTGTACTATAAATTCCCAGTAACTATTTTGCGCTGTTTTTGCAGAGCTTTAAAAAAATTTTAAGTTGTTTTTCAAACTGATTAAATCATTATTTTTTTCTTTTATTTCAGTATGAAATATAAAAAACTACGGTTTATAATGAAATGTAAAAAAAAAACATTTATTCATACAGTAAAATATATACATCATAGAACAAAATTAAGCTAACCTGAAAAAAATTATTTAGCACTTATAAATTTATTGTCTATGAAAGTACATCTAAAACAACAGGAAAACTTTATAAATTTTCACAAAATAAAAAAAGAATAAAGTGTTTTAATTTAAACATTACGTTGTTTAGAAATACACTTTTTTGGCTATTACGCATTACCAAGAAAAGGCCTGTAAACTACACATAATTACTTACAAGATCTAACAATTATAATAAAAATATGGGACTGAGATAAAAAAGAACAATCAATGTAAAAAATATTTTTTGCAGAGTAGGACAATTAAGTTTACACCAACACCTGTGGACTAAATGTCCTTAACTTTTCAAAACTAACCTAGGCGTGCATTAGTTCTCCCTTAACCCTACACTCATTCTTCATTTTGATCAGAGATGCTTCCACTACATTCGCAAAAGCATACTGCGATAGGCCCAGTAACTATTAACAACAGTTTACTCAAACCAAAACTCAAGCTATCACATATTAAAGTGGCTATTACTAAATTGTGAATTATATCTTAAACAATTTTTCAAATTAGCATAATACAGCCTGACTTCTCGATAATTTCCAAAACATTCGTAAAATTTCAAAAACTCCTTGGGTTAATTCGAAACGAAAAAGGCCCTGGGTCCCTTGAAAAAACTCTCCGCTATTTCGAAATTTTTTCAATGCCATTTTGATACACTACCCGGTTATTTCGAACTTACCGCAAGAAGGACAGACTAATTTTTGAACACGCAGTAATTCGAAAGTCTTAGGTCGGCGGAAACTCTTTTCTATAATTCGAAATGACGTAAAACGAATTGAGGTGGTAGGCCCGATAACAGAACACCGCCAGTAATTTTCGAAGGTCAAACCTCGACAGAACTCTTTGTAATTTCCCGAATTGTGGAATCGTTCTCCGGTGGGGAAAACACGCATTTCAACTTGATTCCTGTCATTAACAAGAAACTTTGTAATCCTGCCGGCGTCGTGTCCCAAAAGCATACCTCTTTGCAGTGTTGGGTTATGTTTGCGCCGGGTTGTGGTGGAAAGCGTGTTGTTTGTAGTTGTGGTAAAGAAGTTGTTTGTTCCGTGATGGGCTTACTAAGCAAAAATATAAAATTGTCTTTCCTCTTTCCCGGAAAAGAATAGAAGTGATCTCGCTGGCGAGTAGAAAGTTTGGTAAAGCGAAGTCGGAAGTTGACAAAAACATTTCATATCCCCCTGCGAGTACCATGTTTCCTACCATACTCTAAAAAATAAACAAAAAATAGTTGAAGTGGAGTTCCGTTAGCAGGAAGGAAAAAGAACGACAATAGGTGAATATCCCCTAGATTAGAAGAGTGTTTTGGTCAACATGGGCTTAGACAGTGTAGAGATAAAAATGTTTCCTGTTGGAGGTTTCCGCTTTTTTTAACAAAGATAAAGCATAGGCATATGCTAAAGAGCTTAGGGCATCCCCAAGCTTTGCCCAGCAAGCGATGGCGCTCGGTTGACTAATTTTTTCAAAAAACGTAGGTTATTGGTAATATTTTTTTAAAAAGGTTTGTGGGGGGAAAGCTGCTAGCGTTAAAGCGACCAGTGTGTGGTTTCCGTATTTTAGCCGTGAGAGAGTATGTCCAGCTTAACAGAAAGTTAAATAAACCCCACACATCATTTTTAACAACCCCCGACGAGGACGGGCTTAAATTCTTTTAAATGCATGCGGAACAAGACATTTACATTTAATAGACGAGAAATGGCCACGGAGGGAAAAACATAGTAAAGGAAAGGTTAACTCTTCTGTTTGACTGTTTAACATGTGATGGTTTTCCGAAAAATTGAAGGGCCCCCCTACTCATCGGGGAGAAGCAGCAAAAAACCTAGGTGTTTTAAAAAAGGTTATCCAGTTCATTTCCCCCCGTAAACCTACCGCTCAAAACCCAAAAAGGCGTGGAAATGACAACGGAGATGTTTAACCGAGTGGTTTTAAATTTTCATTGATCAGCGACATGAAAAAACCAAAATTGTGAAAAACTCCTCTTATATTCCCTTGATACAGCTGTTCAGTTTCATAAAAAACCCTCCAAATCTCTCGAATGTGAAAACTTCACTTTTTTCCCCCCAAATACAAACATCCAAGTTTGCAGACTTCTAGACCCAAAGGGCATAATTCATATCCTTCAAAAGCATTTTTAACAGGACATGAAAATAGTCAAGATTGTACTGGATGGAATTTGGGAACAGTAATGAAACTCCAAAACATCCTCTATTCTCAACAGCCATGTTGATTTGGTTGAAAAAAAAGCGTGGGAAAAATTGTGAATCAATCGGACTAATTATTTAAACTGTTTTCGTAAAGTATGGATTCTGTGTTAACACACCCTGTTGTAGTTGTGCAGCCAACACACTTGGGGAAATCTCACCCAGTAATAGGAGATTGTTTCCATTTGAAAGATTTTGTGGCAAGTTGATGACGAAGTTGCAGTCTATGGTGAAACCCTTACTGATGATGACATCTTGGCCGCTATAAGGATGAAGAACAACCTGAAGTTTGATAACGATGTGGAAGAGCCAGGAAGGTTCCCCGGGCCTGTCACACTGAAGGGAAGCCAAAAAGCAACATCCTTAGGAAAAGGGCTGCGGACATTTTTCTCTCCAGGTATAAAGCATCGCAATAAAAACTACTGGTAGTTAGCCTATCAATTTGTTAAACTGATTTAAAAAAATGCCATATTTCTTCACACTGCAATTTATTCATCATTTTTTTAACTGATATTTGATGTCCGAAAGTAGCGTTTAGACTTTTTTTTAACCTTTGGGTTTCTTAGGGCTGTAAAATCAAGCTGTTTGTTTTAGTTTTAAAAACTGTCAATGAAAAATACTGTATGTCAATAAGTATTAATACAACCAAACCAAAAATTACTTAATTTTCGGCATTTGTTTACCCAAAAATACGGCTGTGACAGTTGTTTTCTTTCTTTTCTTTGCAGACAAGGAAGTTGGGCCGGAAGTGTTCGACGCACTAATTTGTGTTAAACAAGGTCGTCGATGAGGCACCGAATCAACTAAGAAAAAGCAATCGAAGATAACAGATTTTTTCAAAATTATTTGAAAATATAATCTTTAAGAAATTAAATTGTTCTTTAAGTTTTGTTAGTTTTTGCCGTATGACAAATTTGTGTGTTTAATAAAAAAACTCTTGGTAATTCGAATATAATTTTCTTTTCCTATCAATATAAATCGAAACTCTCGGTAATTCCCAATACTCTCACTAAAATTCGAAATCTTTTTTGTCCATGGTCCGGACAATTTCGAATTACTCGAGAGTCGACTTGTATTACTATCTTAGTATATTCAGCAGTATCCTCATGGGAATCATAAACATTATACAATAAGTGTTGGTATTAATTATTCCTTCTCTCGGTCCAACAGATAGTATAAAATGCCTTGTATATGCGAATAGACAAACCCCTTTACCTTGTAATTACAAGTTAATTGAAATGGATGATTTTTTAATTTTTTTATTAGCACTTTATTGTAATTAATTAAAACTACCATTTAGGGTTTAGACCTCACTATATCACATTTTATAGTTGTATCACCAATTATTATTTAAATAGATAAACTATACAAGAAAAATAATTTTTATACCTTTAAAAAGTGGTTTCTTGGCCTGATAAATAAAAATGAAATGTAAATTATCAAACATAGTAACTTATTGTAGAAACTCTTGAGCCAAATTGGGGAATAATTTTTTAAATATTACTTTAAATGTTAATAAAAACACTTTGGTTTTAAACTTTTTTCCAAATTGTTTATTTTTTAATTTTTTGGAAACGGGGGGGCCCTTTCGAAAACCAATGGTTTTCATCTTTTAGGAAACTCCACAAAAAAAAATATGTTATCGTCTCCATAAAATTAAATAATTTTTGGGAAAAAAGTAGTGGTTTTTTTATTATCTTTAGTTAATTATTTATAGTAACTTATATAAATTAACCGTATGCTGCTAACGCTATGAGGTAAAGATCACTGAAACAGCCCAAATTCTATGAAGTCCACGTAAAAGGGAAATGGTCTAAATTTGCATTTCATACATTCCATAATTGCTATTTCATCGCTATATCCTGCAGCCGATAAATGTTGGGTAAAGTTTAATTCAAGAAGTGATTATTGGAACAAAACATGAGATCATATTTTTTGTTACTTACCATGTCCCCTTTTATTTATACCCAGTTGACTTTGAATGAACACAATTCCCTTAATCTATTATTCTTAAAGCCTATTATTTTTATTGCTCCCTTTAAAATGAACCATTAAAAATTTGTTTAAAAATTTGGAGATTAGTAAATAAAATAAATTCAAATGTTGTAAGGGTTTTTTGAAACGTACATAATTACAATTCATGCCGGATGAATCTAGCAGTTTTTTGTAGGGCTTTTGTATGAGCACTTCTGGTTCGAGTGTGAAGGATATCCGACGCCGATTTTGAGATTTCCCTTTAAAATTTCCCTTTATGGTCAAGGAAATATCGTCTTAAAGTGTATATTTATTTGACAGTTCTTAATCTTATTCAAAGCTGTATATATTTTGTGCTCTTTGTCAATGTTGCTTTGTTTCCTCGAACCAAAGGGGGAAATTATATATACATACATAGTTGAGAAGCCTATGTTGAAAGCTAAACTGTTACTATGCGGTTTTTTTAATCAGTATTTAAATTCTCTAGTTAAAAGTTATATAATACATTTTTCTTTGATATCTGCATTTTAGTACTCACCGAGCACTAATCTCAATATTTGCTAAAGTGTTCAGTTTACAGTAGATTTTTTCCTAAAAACTTTTTTAATTTTCTTACCTGAAATTTTTCTTGCTCTGTTTGGGGCCTCAAACTATGTTTACCCCAAAGAAACAGTTGACTAAAATTTAATAAGTCTTATTGATAATTATATTTTAAAAAGTCTTGTTTTATTTACCTGAATTTTTTTTTTTTCCATGTTAACTTTTACTATACTTTAAATGTTCTGCTAGTCGGGGGCAAAATAACTATCAATAAGCAAAGCTCCGCTGAATGGTTCACAGGGGCCATTCCTTAAAGTTACGAAATGGGTGATCTAAACTAAACCCGATTTTGGTTCATGTATATTGATTTTTTATAATTCTTTTGTAGCTGTCATCTCCTGTAGTCTATGTGATAAAATATTAGCAGATAAAGATTATTGATCTTTAAACATCCCTTCAAGTGCTGCAGATGAGTACGATGATCCCTCGGTCAAAAAGAAAACCCGTGTGATCGGATTGATGGGGTCAGGGGCCCGGGATCTGGGGAACTACTGTTTTCCAAAACCCCTTTAAAGAAGTAGGTATAGTCCCTGACAGTTTTACGTTCGTGGACCTGCTGTCTGTTTTTAAAACCTGATAAAAATTTACTGTCATAACCCCGCAATTTAGTCATTATAAAAGGGGCCCTTATTATTTTTAAATGAAAAAAAATTTTGTAATGTAAGAAACCCTTAAATTTTTTCCCTTTTTTAAAAAAATCTTATTCATACAGACATTTTGAATTGATTGCAAATATTTCAGACAAAATGACTTAAGAGAATCGTATAAAAACCCTGGAGTTTTGAAACACCAAATCCCAATGGTGGTTTTGTTGGCTTGTATTGAATTAGAAATTGTGGCATTTCATTGAGATTATGCTTTTCGTCCCCAATGGGATATGTTTTTTCCAAGGAGTGTACGTATAAAAATTTAGATATGTGTTCATGTGGTCAATGTGAAGAGTTGGGGTTTTGGGGTTCAGGCACAAGGGTCGTAAAACCCCCGGGTTTTTCTGTGGCATCACGGCTAGTTTTTTGTATTCTACCAGTACCCAACATGAAAGAAAGGTCATATAACTTCCCTGGAAATCAGTTTCTGATAAACATTCTACTGGCCATGAGCAGTCGGCTGAGATTCCATATATCCACCAATAACTAAGAAATAGATGGCTTCTTACTTAGCCCATGTTCAAGGGGAAAGTACGGTTTTACGAAGACTTTCTTCTCAGTTACTAAACAACAATTGAAATATACAAATTATTCTGGTCCTTTTTTGTAGGTTTTAGAGCTGATCATTGTATTCTCAGCATGGGCTTTTTCCTGCAAAAAAACTTTAAAATGTGAAAAAGCCTATAAAACATAGCTTTAACAGGTGAGTTAATGAGGCAGACAAATTTTCACACTTTTGGGACAACTTTTGATTTGAAAAACTATGTGCATATTCAAAGTCAATGTCTTCAATGCCATCAACCCAGTCTTCCTCCTCTTTCCCCCCAAACATCAGTTGCCATCCACATTCACTATAAGGTACAAGAGACGTAGGTTTAGGGAAGGTGGCTATGGAACACGTCCTAACTCCAGGTGGCCCTGTTTATTGCACTGTTAACGAGTATTCATTTGTATCACCTTATTCACTAGATGACAAAAAAGCTAGTCCTACAAAATTTAGCTTTGATACTACTTTTGGATTGGTCTATTTATGATCAAGCACTGGTTCATATGTGAGGGCACTTCACTCCTGTGTCATCAAATACACAAAAATGCTTCTGCTGCTGGGGATACTTCCTGAATATAGCTTCTTGACAGTAATCCTCACACAAAAAACTATGTACCTACTTTCTAACAAAGTAAGGGCGAACTGTATTTTCACTCCCCGCCAAGGGGAACGACCTTGCGCACTTGTATTTACACGAGGCATTTTAACTCATAATGCAACTACATAACCCCAACTATTTACCAAGCATATAAGTTAAATAAAAACTAAACTCACACTTGACAATCAGAAGACTTGGTTAATTACTCACAGTTGACCAGTACAGAGAAAGAACAGCCAAGTTGCAAACACCACACTGTTTAATACCATTGTGTAATGCTAGTAAAAGTATCCCAGTTCACAAACTTTCAGAGTTGGGGAAGATTGATTCTTTATGATCATTTTGATATAGCGCAAGGAAAGTTTTGTTATTGTTTTGCATATTTACAATAAATACTATTTAAATGTCCATACAGGGTGGCGACAAAAGTCACTGGACAGTGGGGTTAAAACCAGACTAGATTTATTTGAAAATTATTTTTTTATTACAAAACCATTACTTACCAATTAGTTTTTTATATTCAAATTGTTTTTCCGTCTTCATTAAATACATCTTTGAAGTCTTTTGGAATTACTGTTTACATACTCTAGGCATGTAGCTTCTTGGGCATTAGTTGGTGGATCATTGTCCAAATCATAAAATAGCGTCATGTATGTAGTCTTTCAGTTCGTCGCAATATTATGGAGGCTTTCGGAAAATAAACGAGATTTGCCTTCTTGATAAACTACTCCCCACTATGGAAAAAAAAATCCATTGGTGTGGATATCTGGTGAAACGTAGGGGGCAAGTCAAATATCTGCGCCTTCGGGACCAAATAACTTTTCTTTGGAAAACGTTCGTTTGTTAAGATTAATCGTGGAAACGGCAAGTGAGCGTATATGTGTGTGGAGCACCATCGATGTTAAAAGTAAAAGTTTCTTGAAAGTTTTTCTGCCAAACGCTCATGAGTTCTGGAACTCACTAGTTCGATTGGATGATGTGTTTCATTGCATATGCGAGACGGCTTATTGCCAACTTAAAAAAAGGGCATAATTACCTGAACATTTAGTAAGTACCCAACATCACGGACAAAAAAAATTATTGTACCTACGTTCGTCTTCATGTTATTTTTTTCTTCTTTTAAACCAATTCAACCTGTCCAGTGACTTTTTGCGCCACCCTGTATAAGTGGGACACTGGAAATTTTATGCAGAATGCAGATACTGTGAGTTGTTCCATATAATCGGATTGCGCTGAAAACTTTAATGCAAATCTTTTGACTATAGGTAATAGTACAAACATTGGGATTAAAAGTTAATAATTTTTTAACTTAAATGTAAATAATTTGGGACTCAATGTAATTCATATGCTTTTAAAAATGAGGCCCATTTTAAAAAAAAAGCTGGATCCCCCAACTTATCTGATAATAAAATTTTTTGGGCCGTTTCAGCAGAATGGCTTAAATTTATATCTTTTAATCATGTTTATATAAAACCATATATTTACTTTACTTTTTTGAATACACAACTTGTACCAAACTAATAGATGTCTGACAGAGCATGGTATCCCGAACGACTAGTGCGATCAATTTTTTAGGTTAGGAATCATTTTTCTTGTTTTGTTTTTAGTCACAACTGCAGTCCTTTAAGATAATTATATGAGAAAACAGAATTAGAAAACAATAGTTTTTTTTCGCCTTTAGTAAGGAATCCATACAGAAATTTTAAAAGTAGGAAATCTAGACAATTTTGTAATAAGAAGTCAAATAAAAGTTAAAAGGAAAACAATTGTAAACAAGATTATAGCTTTCTAAGCGAGTGACACGCTTTACACAAACATATTTAAATCTTTTTGTACATGCTCATGACTTGAATCGGACTTGTGCTCGCCATTGTTAGGATGCACCGACATAAGATCAACTTGCCAAACCTGCTATTAACCATCTGCTTCCGTCAAATGGCTGTTGTTCTAAGCAGGCAATTATTTTATTAGTATTACAATTGATTTTCAGTAAGAGACTCTTGCTTTTGCCTATAGGCTACCTTAATGTAATAAAAATTTTGACTTGTAAATTTTTGTTTTGTTGAGCAGAAAACATGATCAGTTTTACGACAGTGAAACTGATTTTGAAATGTGTTTGTGATGGTGGACGATTCTAGTGATAGAGATATTGTTTTTGTCAACATTGTTTTCAGTGAACACTTGTGAGATCAGGAGTGATTGTGAGTCCAGGGTTGGTGTAGATGTTCTTTGAGATTGCTTCTACCCAATCTACATACAGCTTAGGCTCAGTGTCACATTACTCTGTCTGCACCCTCTCCAACCTGCCCCCTCCCTGGTATCATACGATAAAATATGTTAAACCCAAATATATTTCACAGCACATGCGAGCCATGTCATTCTTTACCCTATGCGTTTCATCTGTAAATTGACTATTTCAATCTATTTTTGGGGGAAATGAATGTTTTTACTGTAACTGTAGACGAAATGAAAGCATATGTAGGAATTTACATTTTATATGGGAATTTACGATCTTCGCTGAGGTGACTATTTTTATGGGAGATCTAATAAAATTCCCATAGTTCAACACGCTATGATTTTAGGTCGTCGTTATAGAAAAACAAAAATCAATATTTTTCTATGTAAGTAATTCCATAGAAGAGACAGTGATATATATTTTAAAATAAAATGAGGCCAATTTTTGTATATAATTGATGGATTTAGGAAAATTTATAAAAACCAGATACCGTGATATCTTCATTGATGATACTATGATAGGTTTCGAGGGCCAATTTTCTTGTAGCAATATATGGCCAAAAACCTATGAAATGGGGATAAAAATGTTGTCATCTGCCTTTGTGTAGCACAACTGGTTATTTTTTGTTTGGCCAAAGTAAATGTAGATAAAAAATGAAGAATGAAAACTTCCCATTTGGCCAGTGTGGAAACCAAGCTTCCTATTTCCTCAAACAAGAATTTCTGTGTCAAAAAAGAACACATAAATGTTTTAACAATACATTATTAACAAAAGTAACACAGAGAATTGTATGTGTAGAGCTCACCTGAAATGATGCCGTCCATCTGCGTGGAGCGAGTCAGCTTCAAGTAGTCTTGCTAGCTTCCAGATGAGGGCTGTCTAGAACTGGAGCTGCCTCTTGAGCTTTACCCATAGCGAGACCTCATAGAGTAAACAGGAATTTGTTACTTATATTAAACTACAATAAATCCAAAACTAACAAGTAATCTACTAGCTTTTAGTGTGAGGATTGTCTAGAAATTGGAGCTGCCTCTTGAAGCTTTACCCATAGCGGAACCATGGTACAGTAACAGGATTTAAACTACAATAGAATCCTAATAACAATCACTCTACTAGCTTCTAGGTGAGGATTGTCTAGAAAAAATGGAGTTGCCTCTTGAGCTTTAACCCATAGCGAGACATGGGTACAGTAACAGGATTTAAACTACAAAAAATTCGATAACAAGCACTCTACTAGATTCTAGGTGAGGATTGTCTAGAAATGGAGCTGCCTCTTCAGCTTTAACCCCATAGCGAGACCTGATAACAGGAATTAAACTACAGTAAATCCAATAAGCAATCTGCTGGCTTCCAAATGAGGGCTGTCTATAACTGGAGCTGTCCCTCTTGAGCTTAACCTTAGGATTTTAAACAACAGTAAATCAAATAACAAGCTGTCTGCTAGCTTCTAGGTGAGGACTGTCTAGAACTGGAACTGCCTTTTGAGCTTTACCCATAGCCATACATGGTAACAGGATTTAAACTACAGTTAATCCAATAACAACACTCTAATAGCTTCTAGGTGAGGACTGTCTAGAACTGAACTGCCTTTTGAGCTTTACCCATCAGCACACATGGTAACAGGATTTAAACTACAGTAAATCCAATAACAAGCACTCTAATAGCTTCTAGGTGAGGACTGTCTAGAACTGGAACTGCCTTTTTGGAGCTTTATAACCCATAGCCACACATGGTAACAGGATTTAAACTACAGTAAATCCAATAACAAGCACTCTAATAGCTTCTAGGTGAGGACTGTCTAGAACTGGAACTGCCTTTTGAGCTTTACCCATAGCCACACATGGTAACAGGATTTTAAACTACAGTAAATCCAATAACAAGCACTCTAATAGCTTCTAGGTGAGGTCTGTCTAGAACTGGAGCTGCTTTTGAGCTTTACCTATAGCGACACCTGTAAACACAATGTAATCTGTAGTAAACCTAATAACAAAATGTTTATAGCAAGATGAAAGATCTGAGGTTTCAAACATGTCCAACTTGTACGAGTTTAAAGGCTAAAGTTTATATATATATTTCTTTTCTGTATTAGTTGTAGCTTAACTTCCAATCCCCTTTTGAATTAATCTGATCAAATAAATGTTCCTGGTGTTTCACAAATAAATTGGCAAACTCACTATTTTCCTTATTAATATAATAATGTAAAAACCTTTAAAATGCTGAAAAAAAATCACAAAAAACGCTTTATTCACCATTTTATATAGAAAAGATAGTAACCGGAATTTATAAGATCAAATGTTTATGATATTACACAGTATATTCTGATTTTATCAGTGTTAATACTCATGAGTTAGCAATTAGGCATTTGCAAATTATGTTATCTTTTTTTGTGATTTAATAAGTATTAGGAGACACTTGTAATGAAAGACAAGGCTGACCAAGATTTTATTTGGCCCCGGTCTGATGGCGAGTTGATTAGCTCTTTCCCAGAGATCAACTCATGACCAGCAAACCCAATAAAGTCAAATTTTCGATTCTGTCAAGAGGAAATGACAATAGCAATCCCAGACAAGTTTGGAGTTGAACATGCAAGGGTGCTGCTTCTTTAATACTGCCTAGCTATCTGTGAAAATGCTAATCTGGAGAAATAATTCCAGCACAGTAACCACCACAGTAGCCTACCCAATTCAAAGGTTTCATAATTAATTTAAAAATAAAATACAATATTTTTTATTTTATAGTATAAACAATTTAAAGGTTCACATTCAACATTTGGTTCATTTTGGTTATATTAATATTCAATTGTGTTTAATGTTTTATTAACTAAATTAAATTTTATAACAAACCAGTAAAAAAAATAATAAAAACTACATTTTACTGAAGAAACTTTTCATCTAACAAGCCTAAATCCCCAAACAATCAATCTAAAAGCCAAAATGGGTAGTTATAACTGGGACCGACATTTAGGCGAGGCTTAGAACCTAAATGGGCACGGATTATAAATTCAATGTAATTTCTGATTATAATTACTTCTTATATAAAACATTCAGGTGGCTCAATAAAAATTAAGAATAAAGCATCAGGAAAAAAACTCCCTGTCTTATACTCAGATAAAAAATGAATCTAACAAGACAGTGTTAAAAATGGAAGAGTCACACACTTGTGGCACAACCTCAAGACACAAAATTCAGCTGCTATGGCTAACTGATAAATAGTCCAGTAATAATAAACAAATGGTGTTGCCAACTTTTAATATATTATTAGGTTGATCTGGGTGTTTATTTACGAAGTGGATCAAAATATATTTCTTTAGGTAAATGCTGAAGTCAATGTATCCAAATGAGCCATACTCCCCCTTAAGAGATCCCTTTAATTATTATCAGTTAACGTGATACTTTCACTGCACTGCTAGTTTTTTATAGATCTTGACTAATTGTAACAAAAAGAACAAATTAGGCTTTTCATATTTGTATTAAAACTAGGCTACTATAGCCCACAATAACTGTTAAGCTATCATACATGCAGTTAACATATACACTACGGGTCTGTACAGGAGTGATCTTGATGGTGTTAGTGAAGTTAATAGCTGGAGTTGCAAAACATAATTTCAATGTTATTAACGAATTCTGCTTGTTCTCCTGAACAAAAATACATAGTTTTAGGAGGTGGAAACCACAAATAAGTAGGCATCTCATATTAGAAACAGGAAGTTCATTTTGTGTAGATGTTTCTGGTTATATATATATTTTTCAGCGTTATCTGTTTCCGATAACTTATCTCAGTGCTATGTGGTCAGAAGAGCACAAACAACTGTCCCGTTGTAGTAGCATTCACTGCCTTGTGGATAACCATGGCATCCATTACTTAATTATCGTTATTTAGTTTCAGAAATTACTTACGTGTTTTGAGAGTGAACCATGCGTACAGTTTCAAATAGGCTATTATGAAACTAATTCATAAAATATGTTTTAAATTGGTCATTGTGTTTTTTTTCAGAGTGAAAGTATGAGTTCGCTGTGTAATTGTGTGTTGTTTTTTAAATCAGGAAACTGATATAAAAACATATATGTGACCGGAAGAAACAAAATAGTATATTGTACAAACTTATGAAATATGGTTACTTTAGGTTTGCGTATTTATTAAATTTATTTAATATCTGACTGGTAATGAGATTTGCGTTAACTGCAGTATAATAAGTGCCCACAACCACAATCGAATCATGATTATTGATTAGAAATATCGTACCTATAGAATAAATTTTAACCTATACATTCATAATTAATCATTGCTAGCTGATTTTATTTCATTTACGTACTGAGTAGGCTTTTTTTTATTTGAAATATAATAACTATTACATAATTTGGTTTGACATTTTGTTTTCCAGCATTTTTAGATAATCATGAAGTTTTAGAACATGAAAAGTGGAAATACTTTTTTCCAAGGTAAGTAAGAATTTATGGTGAGGTGAATTTACGATATTTGTTTACTCTTTCAAGTAACATTACCTATATTGCAATAACAGCCGGACATATTTGTGTCAGCCAGATATTTATGATTATGTAATCAACGTAGGTTATTTCATATTACATTATAGTTTGGCTATTTTTATATGTTGAAAAGCAGTAATTTAATAATGAATAAAAACTATGTAAGCAATGTATATTTGTAAAATGTAACAAACAAATCAGTGTAACATTTACTTACTTTTTACTATTTTAAAGGAAAAACATGTCCAACACCTTGTGACACAAATAACCACATGTACAATGCCATTGTACTTAGGAGCTATTACTCAAATACCTATAACACATGTTTTTAATTTGTTTGAATTAATTTCAACAATAATGTTGAACCTCAATTACGTTATAGGCTCGTAAGATTGCATTATAGTGAAGCTATATTTCTATAACAATATCTAAAAGAAATGTAAGTATTTAAGATTAGTATAGAAAATAATAATACTTTAGTTATATTTTTATAGACCTACAAAAATAACCCTAACTACAAAATGATAGCCAATCTGAAATTGTATTTCTTTATGTACTGAATGACATCAAAACTACACTTATTTATTAGAAACTCATAGTGGATTTGGTTCCTAAAATAGTACAAGATTGTTGAAATATTCATTAAAACAAATTTAGTATTGTTAAAAAAAAGTCTTCTCAAGTGTGATTTGTAAACATTTGTATTTGTTTTTACTTGCAACAAAACACTATTTGATTTATAACTTTACTTCTTTTGATCTCTTACTAAAAGCTGGACACTTGATTTAAAAGAAGAAAAATTGTAATCTTATAGCCATTTGAAACATTGATCAATGCTTAAAAAATACAGTTTTGAGACAAAAAACACATGTTTCATTGCCATTGTTTCTTGCCTTTGAAATAAATAATTTTACTTTGTTTTTGAATTAGCTTAATTTTGCCATTAGTCCAATACCAAACACGAGTTTTACTTTGAATTAATTTGCAGCCTGGTAATGATGTCACTACAGTCTAAATAAAGAATGCTGGTAATGATTAATTATGAATATCTATATGTCAAATGTCGTATTCGATAGTATCAATAATCATCATCTGATTGTGTTGGTGCGCCGCTTATTATACTGTAGCCCAACTTATATAGTACATGACTTTACAATATATTCATAATACCAAATTTAGAATGTTCAAAAAAAGGCTTCACAAGTGCATTTTTGGATACGTTTGTTTTGTTGTGTACTTTTTTTTGCAGCGAAACACCATTAGATTTTACACCTTTAATTCTATTTTTCATCTCCTCACTGGTATCACTACCTGAATGAAATAAAACAGTTGGCAATGACGTAACCAGCCTACTCGGTATGTAAATGAAAGGGTAGGGTACGATAAGCGGGACCCGGTTTTTTTATATAGAAATTGGCAAACGATATTACTTAATCATAACCATCGACATAATCAATCGATACTGATTAATTATTTTGAATTATTAACTTAAATAGTCCTATATCAACAGCTGTAAACATTAAAATAATACACATAGGGTAATATTTCAATTTTTACATAAATAATTTTAATTATTAAAAAAGGCAGTCCTATTTTAGAAAAACTACTCGACATTGCTTTGAAAGATTGATAAAACATAAATAAAATATATTGTTTTTTTGTAGGCTTCAAACATGTTGGACTCGTACCGAAAACCCCATTGTGTGAAATTTGTGGGAAAGAAACAACTGTAACTGTGAGAGAAGGAAATATCATGGTAGACTTTAGTTTTCCTAATTTTTGTTATATAATAACTTGTTTGATCACTGTAAAATATTACATTCATATTTTAATATAAAAAAATATGATTGTTATTGAGGACTATAGATACTTTTATATCAATTGATAGTCCTAAGGATTTGAGATGCGAATATTAGGTATCGAAGACTACATTCTTCGATATAAAAAAACCGAGTCCGCTTATCGTACCCTACCCCAAATGAAATAAAAACAGTTGGCAATGAAAAAATTACGAATGTCTATAGGTCAAATTTTGTATTTTCGATAGTATTGAATATTTATAAAATAATCAATTTCATTTGTTTTGGTGGCCATTTATAATATTGCAGCCCAAATCTTTTCATATTCAATAGTTTAGACGGTTACTTTGGGATTATACCGACCACACTAGTATGAAGAACACAAAAATAGAAATTTATTAGAAACAAACATGATAGAACGTAAAAACAACTCTTCAATTACAAAATTAACAAACTTACAAGCATTTCCAGGTATTGTGATCGCTGTTATCTTATCTTTCTCGAGAATCCTGATTACGGCAGGCCGCGCGGCATCACGTGATTTGCACGGTACATAATTGCCTTTCCATTACAATTCAATTTATATTTCTGATTAGCCCCTCTAGAATTTGATATTTTACTGATAGGTACTATCTCGGAGGGATGTTTTTCTTTCGTCGACAATCAGCGCGGGGCAGCACCGAAGGTGCTGTCAATGCCCGCGCTGATGGCCGGAGGCACTCGCATTTTGGGTGGCGGAATGTGATCAAGAATAAAAACCAAGTTTTTAGTGTTTTTTTTAATAAAGAGTTTAGTTTGGTAAATGATTGTTTTTGTTGAATTTTTGTGTGTTGGAGAAATGTAGAGGTAAAACACGGAAGTACAACAAAGCGATGCACCAGCTGAACGGGGCGGCGAGACTGCAATCACGTTATCTACTAGGACGCTCGACTTTGACCTCTGTCTGAGGATGGGGAGGGGTTTGCGATAAGACAATTCCTGTTTTATATTGACGAAATATTGTTCTACGCTAATCTAGTAATCAGTAGAAACGAAATGTGAAATAACGATTCATGTCTGGGTGTGGTCGGTATAATCCCAAAGTACCGTTTAGACATTTCTAATCCATTGTCGTGTTGGTTGCTTATTATACTGCAAAGCACGGCATCAGCTACATTCAAGTTTTTAAAAAGTATTAAGATTAATTTCATACTTGAATTTACCCAAAGTAAACGTAGTAAACTGTAGGGGAAATTGCTAGGTTTTAAATACGTGTAGTCCAAATATTTATCATTAAAAATGTAACTCGTAGGCTATAGGCTAGTAAAACCCACAGGCTTTAACCAAACCTCTCTTGTATTAAATTTACTTATACTTATTAATATGAGGACTAGGGTAGGCTATTACAAAATCATGAAGGAATACAATAATTTTCCATTTAGGAATATATGATGCCGATCAATATCTAAGATAATATGCATCAAAATCAGAATTAGGTTTAAACATTTTATTAACAAAGTTTGCAGAAAGAATATAACAAACGTTAAGATCAAAAACTAAATTATCTCGTTTGTAGGTCTACAGGGTTGACACAAAGCTCAGCTCACTTACCTCCGACCGGTTAATGTCTCTGTACACAAATAAACACAAAAATAATAAAAATTAACAGTTTTACTTTAACAATTAAATCAAATAAATGTTCATCACAAATTAAGTAAACAAAATAAAACTTAAAAACAAAATAAATAAACCTAATAACCAAACTTGTTATAAATCACGGCCCACTAAATAACGGTCATTCAACAGGTGTTCTTTATAACTCGGAGCGCTACCTCAACTACAAGACAAAATACCTCACTACTATATGAATACCTTATTATTGCAATCACTTTATTGAAATCATAAGAACCAAAATTTATTACTTTTTATTTTGTAAGGCCTTTTGATAGTACTTAATAGATGTATATTAGGTATTAATAACCGTATTATTTGATTGCCCAAAGGCAATTTAATATTAAAACATAAAAGAATCAAGGTAAGTTTGTAATACTCTAGGAAAAACACAAGATATGTTGATCATAAGATTGTTGTAGGACACTGTCTTTGTAAAACATTCAACAATAAAGAGTTACAATTTGTGTTAAAGGTATTCATTATATTTCTTTATTTAATATTAATATTATAAAAACCTATGTCCAGCCCCAAATATTTAACTGAATAACATAAAATTTTATGTCAAGTACAAGATCCGGGTGAGCAAAGATCTTTTGCTGAATTTATTGCAGAGCTTCGGAATTTAACTGTAACTTGCCAATTTAAGGGTGGAAATCAGGAATGTAACGCTTTAAAATACCGATAAGTTTCTCAGGGCACAATGTTTTTAGGGGCTTAAGTGATGCGAACATCAGAGAAAAGCCTCTCTTAAAAAAATCTCTTATCTTTTATCGAGCTTACAAAATTTTTCTCGCTTTAAAAATATTCAAACTGTGAAATAAGGAGATATCTTCTACCTTTATTGTTATCTTAATTAATCAATGGTTTCAATGGTTAAAATTGAAAATAAACTTAAAACTAAGTGTGGATCAAATAGTCCCTGTAACTGTCCAGACTACACAGCTCTGAATATTAGCAATATGTATCTACTCTGTGGATAATTTTTCTGGCAGTTGTAAACGTGACCTTTCTTTTCTAAATTGCAGTTCATGTAGCCGTTCTGGTCACGTATCGAAGCTATGCATCCAAACTCTAACTAATAAGCTTAGTTTGGTAAATTATAAAGCCTAAAAAATCACAACATTAGATAATTGCGGAATGGAGACATTGTGCACATGTACAGGTGAAGGATTTACTCCTCTAGGGTTAGACCAAGTTTCGACTAGATTTTTCTAAGGAGGATTTGTATGTTGTTAATATTCCTTCTGATGCAATCTAGGGTTGTACATTGGCCTCGTAATCTTAACATTAATATAAACAAGATCAACATGATTTCTTCTCCTGAAACTGGCAAATAGCACAACACAAATCAAAAAGTAAACTCAGTTTTTTAGGGACATATAATAAAATAATATGTTTAATTCCAATTACAAGGGTAGCCTTAAACCCAAAGATATCTTATATCCAACATTTTCTGAAGCAAAACCTGTTATATATGCATTAAGAGAAAAAGTGGAAAAGGTACTAAACTATCTTAAACACCAAGGAATTATTACAAAAGTGGAGTATTCTGAATGGTGGTCGCCTTTTATAGTGGCATCTAAGTGTGATAAGCATATCAGACTATGTCTCGATGTCAAATTATCTCTTAAATCTCAACTGATAAATTCACACTATCCAATACCAAAGAATTAATGATTATTTTTAATAAAATGAAGTAAGGAAAATACTATTGTACCCTTGAAGCTCACAAAGCATATCTAAGTTTGAAGATGATGATAAAAAAAATGTTACAAACAATATATACTCACAAAGGAAATTACTTAATGAATCGACTTCCACTTAGTATTAAAAGTGTCCTAAATGAGTCCCAGAAGTTCATGGATGATGTTAACCTAGATTTAAGAGAGATAGTTGCATAGTTTGATGACATAATAATTCAAGCGTCAACATTACAAGAGCGCAAGAACAGACTCAGCGTTTTGCAGCGAATGAGGGAATTAAATCTTCATTTGAATCTCTAGAAATGCTCTTCGAACACGAGATAAGTGGATCTTGGCCACGTAATTAGTGCTAATGGTTTGAAGAAATCTTCAGTTAAGGTGAAACCTATAAATGAGGTGCCCAAGAAATATGGAAGAGCTTAGGAACTTTCTTGGTGTTGCGTCGTACTACTCAAAGTTTATTCCTCAAGCATATCCACTCCTACAACTTTTAAGACAACTTGTGAAGAAGAACTACAAATTTAAATGAAATTCAAATTGCGAAATTGCATTCAAAAGCGTAACACAGGAAATAGCAAGTGATATGGTGCTTGTTTTATTTGGCCCATAATCCCCTTCTAACTCTGGCTACATATGCTAATCTAGTTGAATTATCTTAGGTGTTATCACACATCATAAACGGAATATAATATCCTATCGCATTTATATTAAGATTACTGTCATCAGCTGAAAGGAGATACTCACAGATTGACAAGGAAGCTACGGCCATGGTCTGGTACAAAAAGTTTTACCAGTATTTGTTTGGGAGGAAGTACACTTGTTGTGGATAACAAACCTGTTCAATCCATTTGTTCATCCAAAACAAGGCTTTACCTGCAACAACAGTTTCACGTTTACTTCGCTATGCAATATTTCTAAATGGGTTATACAATTGTACAAAAGCGGTCAGATAATCACATGAATGCTGACTATTTTTCTAGATCGCCTTTGGATGGCAAATATGAAAAGTACGATTCAGGAACCTTTATGAATGAACACACTGTAAATGATATTTCAACAAGAAGAATTACCCATGGAGTTACGTACTTTTCGATTTGCAGACGAAGATCTTCAGTAGGGAGAAAAATTCGTGGACAAAGAGCAGTTAGTCATTCCTTTAAAGCTACAACCTGACCATTATTTCTGAACGACATATTACTCATCCTGGAATTTTAAAATCGAAAGTCCTTGCTCGGAGATATTGTGATTGAAAATATATTCACAGAGATATTGAGAATACAGTAACAAATTGTGAAGCATGTTTTGCAGTTAAGAACAACCCAAATAAGGTGTATTTACATGTATAGGATCAACCAGACAAGAATTGGCAACGCGACTATGCAGGTCCATACTAGGGACATCACTTTATGATTCTGCTAAATTCCAAATCAAAGTAACTATAGATATCAGAATAACGAACTCCTCTCAAACTTTCAGTTCCATAATGGGAATACTCAGTTAAATATTTTTCACGCAGTGACTTTCCTGAAATTCTCGTCAGTCGTCGGTGATAATACACAATTTTTCATTCATTGGAATTGAATGGTTTTGTGGACGGAATAGAAAGAAACAAAGATTTATCGCTTCTGGTCTTCCTAGTACCGGAATGTTATGTTCAAATATTAAAACAGAAATTAGCGTCTAAGGAAAGTGAGAAAGAGTTTCAACAAAAATTCGAACTTATTACTCTTCAGGTAAAGAATAATTCCTCTGCCTCGTGAAAAAACTCACCAGAACAATGTTTTGAGCGTGTACTTCGAACGGGACCCGATTTACTAACACCACAAGGTTCTGATAGAAACAAAGCAGTTCAACTCTACTTAGCAAATTCCTTAAAAGTGAGAGAACGGTTGCAGGCACGAAATTATTACCCTTCAGGTTTTTGGCTTAGCATAGTTTGTAGAAAAACTGGACAGGCCACATTATATTGTGGATCTTGACATAGGTCACACTATAAAAAGACCACATAGACCAATAATTGTGGAAAGTTTGAAGTGGAATATCAGAAAAACGAATTTAGACTCAGCTATTGATCTTATAAGGAATTAACCAACTTCCCTACACCTCCAGCCATTTATTCCTAAAAACAAAGACCAAGGAAATGTTATCGCCATGGAATGAACAAACTTGCACTACTTCAGAAAGCTACCAGAAGAGATACTAAGTTCAAATCAAAATACACAATACCCACAAATGCGACACTTACTAAACACAAACCAGGCATCATACGTAGATGTAGGTGTTGAGTTAACAATATATTCGCCAAATTATAATATAATGAAAATGCTCCATGATATGATTTCTGATTATGGCTTTGCAGTTGAACAGTTTTTATACATTTAATTATATTTATTGAGTTCTGTTACTGATTTTTTTGGTTTAAAGTTTTTACTATCCTGTTATTGAATTTAGAAGTTTATTATTTATTATTATTGTTGATATTTATTGCTGTTATGAATTTAGATGTTTATTGTTAGTTATTGTTGTTATTCATTGTCGTTAATATTGTTGGTCTTTATTGTTGTTATAAATTTAGATGTTTATTGATAGTTATTGTTTGTTCATCTTGTTGTTATTTATTTTATTTATTTATTAAGCAATAACTTATACATATGGGTGTAGACTCATGAGAGAGCTTACATGTACTGGGTGTCACTTTGAATACCTTTTAGTCAGAAAATGTGTGTTTTGTTGGTGTAATTGTAATAGTATTTATTGTGTTTTGCTGGGGTATAGTTTTGTTTTAAAATGTTGTATTTGATAGTTTTAAATTGTTATTATGGATTGTTATTGTTATCATTATTAGTTATAAAAAGTAATTTCATTCCAGAGTAGACTTTTCCTGGGAGTATTGCACTTGTATAGTAGCCGTATGAAAAAAGTGTATTAAAGATGCTTGTTTTTTCAGAATCCCGCACGTGCTGTGTCAGGCACATGGGATCATGTATATAAAAAAAAAAAAAACTGTTAATAAATAAACATATTTGAACTGTGAACTTAATTACACGCTTACGTTTTAAACTTCTAGTTATGAAATGGACTTGTAGAAAAAACTATACAGTGTTTGGTGACAACGTGGAGAGCTGTTGCAAATAAGTTTGTAAAACCCTATAAAACATACATTATGTTTATCATGTAAGTTTTTATAAGATGATGTTTTTATAAACTGTAATAATCACGATAGGAATTACAGCCACAGTGACCAAAAACAAGCCAGCATAGCCAAGAGCTGAGGCTTTAAAAGAAAATAAAAATAACTGTTTGTAAAAAAAAAACTAGACTATCTGTTTAAAAAAATAGAAAGTAATTTCTTTATACATTGAGATCATATTTTAAGGTTTATATAGTTGAAACTTGGTTTGTTAAAGCCTTAGTTTGTAAAAAGGTTTTTTTTTTTGGTTTTTATGAAAGTTTAAATCAAACATTTTTGCTGTACTCACTTGAATACTCTGTAATTTAAAAACTGCTGAAACCTGAAAAATTTGCCTGCAGCCCTTAAACAACAAATGCTTCCAAACAATGGAAACACTGATTTCAAGCATTCAACAAGTTTATGGAAAATTCAGAAGTTAAAGAAGGTAACAAACTTGAAGTATTAGTAAATTTTCTGTCCCATGAAAACTATGCATTTATGATTGAGTGTAAAGTTTACAAAATAGCTATAAAACATTAGAAACATTAACACCTAAGATAATTGTACTTTTGATAGACACTTGCTTTCTAATCTTAAAAATTGTATGTGTATGTATCTGCATGTGCGTATGTGCATGTGCGTGTGTGTGTATGTGTGTGTGAATTTATGTAGTAATTTAATAATTTTTTATTTTGTTGTGGTAATGTAATGTATTGCATTTCATTATGAAATACAACTTAATTGTGTGCTTTGTTTTAAATATTGGTATGGTTTATTCATTACTCTAATTATGTATATTTTACTCTGAAAGAGGAGCTGCCAGGCCCATCTGCCTTAAATTAATTAGTGATGGCAACCTCAACTCAGCTAATAGTTCAGAGGTGCCTATCCATTGTACTTTTATCTACTTTTTCGATGTAATTTTTGTGTGAACAAATGATTGTAATGTACTTTGGAAATAAAGATTCTTGATTCTATTAGTAAGGAGTGATTTTATAAATGTCGATACTAAACCCTATAGTGATAAGTCAATCAGAGATGCCTGCCAGTATTGGTGGTTTACATCCATCTCAAATCATACAACGTATTCTAGAACGTACAGTTGGAGGAATTTAGCTGTGCTCGTGCAGCCCTAATACTACCCTTTCAAAAAACGAACGCTATCTGTGTGGCGGGTTGCGTTATACGTGCTAGCCGCTGAGATGAAGGCGCAAGAATCTCTTAACGACTTTAAACTCACGATTTCGATTTGCCGATTTTTTATTCACACATACGTTATTTTTCAAAAACACGTTAAACAACAATATAACAACTGAAAAACAAGGATAAGTCCTATTATTGTTATTATTTGGTATTCTCTTATTATTTAATTTAAAATCACTTCAATAATATTTAATTAATTTTAAATGCTAGAATATAATTTTCTAATAACAAATGTTACTTACAATGATTGTTTTTTCATTGGAGTTCTTCAATTCCATTCAAGTTGTCCTCCTCTTCTGGGTCACTGTCACTGCTGTCTGTATCCGAACCAACTGATATAATAAGGGATTCTATAATAATATTCTATAAATTGTCAATCTGGGGTTCTGCGGCTGCATAGTCCCTTTCGATTTTCTCTACGTGCTTGCACTTTACTGACCACTCTTCTGAGCCCATACTTGATATCTTGTCTTCGCATAGAGCTTTAGCTTGATACATAGTGAAAGATGTAAATCACAAATCAGATGTAGTGAAAGAGCTTTATCAATTTGTATGTTATGGTAGGGCGCGTTATCGACTACCAGTACCGAATTTGGTTCTAAATTCGGTAACACTCTTTCCTTTATCCACTTCATAAAAATGTCCCCATTCACATTGTCGTGGTAGTCTCCACTATGGTTGCTTGCTTTCCAACATGTAAAAGCATTGGGCAAGAACCCTTTCTCTCCATCCGCATGGATAATTATTAGTCTCTCGCCCTTGGAAATCGGCACGTGTAACCCTTCATTTGACCAAGTTTGGTTAGATACGTGAGACGATAGTATATAAGATTCGTCTAAATAAAATTATGGGGCGTCCTTGCTCCCTGTAATTTTTCAACGCTCTCAAGTATGTTATCCTCTTCTCTCGGATTTCTGGCTTTTCTATTAATAATTTCCTATTGTTTGCCGTCCTTCTCCAAGTACATTCCAGGTCCTTTAATACCCACTTAAACCTTTTCTCACAACCCTGGAAATATATTTTTGTCCCTTAGCGCCTCCCTCAAAAGTTTTGCAGTCGGTATTCGATGTTCTTCAACATAGAAATTGTCAACTATTCTACGTCGTTGACGGTTTTTGTTTGGTGTAGTAAAACTTGCCTCACACATGTTACTAACCTTCAACTTGTTAAGTTAAACTGTTTATTTTAGTCACAACTCGCTCTTACACTCCAGTTGTTGCAGCAGTTCTTTGGCGAGCCTTTGACAACGGAATTTTAACAGTTTGATGGTCTGCCTCTTCCTTCATAAATGTATAAACATTACTCACAATTTCGCGAGCCTGACTATGAATAGGCTTTTGACTTTTGACTTTAACTCAACAGACATTATCGGTAAAAGCGAAGCACAAGCTACACTCAGCACTGTCACAAAACAGACTGATTGTGGCGAGTGCGATGAGTTATTTGGCCAATACGATTCCAGAAAGGAGGGTTTTAACCATGAGTCAAAGGAAATGTTTTCGGGACGCAGCGCATAATGCTACCCCGCCACCCCTCCCGCCCATCACCACACACTCCAGGTCACGCGCACAGCTAAAGTCCTCGAACTTTTTTTGTAACGTCCTAATCTTGGAAGAAGTCATAGAAATAGCTCGTTCCTTAGCCTACAGTCAGCTCAGAAACATGCGGACGTTTATTCCATTACTTCACGTGTACCTCAATAGTCACAATGCTGTTAGTAACCTCTTTGAAGATTCTTACAGACAAACTAGGAACACAAAAAGACAGTGTTAAAAATACAATGTTACTGTATCAGCACACAGATCCCAACATGAGTGTTTATTTTTGTGGAGGAGCAAGACACATTGCCAGAGATGACTGTCCCGAAAATTTGCTATGTGTAAAGGTTGCTAGAAAAACTGGTCATTTTCTCAGAGTTTGTTTATATAAGAATCTTCAAAAAAGGTAAGATAAATTAAAGCTCTGTAACATTTTCCATAATAACTTCAGCAGTAACACCCAAAGTATAATCTAAAGTAATTGTATCAGAACATTTTAACGGACTTTCTGCTAAATATTTAATTGATACTGGAAGTTCTGATAGTTCAATTGTCAATATTTTTTGTACTGACTAACAACCTTAAAATATTTTCAGAAGTAAAATAGGTGTCGATTGAATCATCCTCACTCGTTTTAACCAATTAAAAATGAAAAGGTAGATCTGTATGTAAAATACAATGCTTACAAACTGTTTACTTTAGGCGACCAAAATCATCTTTCTCTGTTTCAGCGTTGTCTGTGCTAATGTGGAACCATCATCATTATTTTAATTCATAGTTAAAAAATTGTCGATTTGTTGTGACTAAGACAGTGGTTTTTTTTGGAGAACAAGAAACGTTTATACATCTGAAATACAGTTTCTTCTAAAAGATTGTGTTATCGAGGAGAGAGCTTCCCCGTGGTGAGCTCAAGTGCTCATTACTAAAAACGAATACCACAAGAAACAGCTTGTGGTAAGCTATTCTCAGTAAATTTACATTCTTGAATGCTTATCCTTTACCAGATATTGAATCACTTTTGTTGAAAATTGTTAAATTTGATACTTTCAGTTCATTAGATTTGTCTAGTCCTTATCATCAGATGCAGATTCCAGAGAACGAAAAAGAAATTACCCGTTTTGAAGATAATGGTCAGTTGTATCAGTTCAAAACCCATTCCTTGAGACTTACCACGAATTTACGACCACAGTATTAATGTACAAGCACGTGTGCTTATTTTAAACCGACTACTCCCATATTGTTTATCTGGCATCAATATAGGCCTACCAAAATTAGCGACGAGTTAGTACGAACCTTATTCCGATTGAATTGTGCAATATAAGTGTTCAATTGCCAATTGTAGTGTGTGAAACAGTGCTAGTTCTGAGGTGTGATAATTTCTGTTTATTGTTGACGATATTAATTATTCCATCATTGCTTGATAATCCAGTAAAAAAATTATCGGAAATAATAAGTAGTGCCGGTGAATTTGACATAGAACGTTTTGAGTTGATTTGCAAGTGCAATCAAACTGATCAAGAACATTCAGTAAATGCTTTTATAACAATGGTAGGAGTAAAACCTTTGCTTTATTGCGTAATTTACCGGATAAACCAGCTAAGAGAAAGTATGAGGAAATTATTTAAATTATTCAAGACTATCTGCAGTCAATATCTTCGTTTATTGCGGAACGTTGTAAATGTAGTAAGAGAAACCTGATGAAACAAGAGGCAGTCTCAGAATATATGGCTAGTTTAAAGCAGTTATCAATGCATTGTGAGTTTGGTTCGAAACCAATAATTATTTGCGGGATCGGCTCGTTAGTGGAATACGGAGTGAAACAACTAAGCACACACTGTTGGCTGAAGCGTCTTTGACGTTCAAGGACGCGGTGAAGACCATCTTGTCTGTGGAGATGGCGGTGAAAATTGAAAAATTCGTCTGTGTTGGTGGCAGCTGACAGCGTGGGTAGTGCGGGACAGTTGGAGCGGATTGCGCCGTCACAATGTCGGAACCCCGAGGACAGTTCACAGCAGCACAAACCACGACAGGGAAGCAGGAGTATCCACATCTACTATCCACGTGTGAGGACCAACAGTAACATCAGACATGTGAAGTGTTTTAGTTGTGGTAAAATTGGATATATTGTCGTTAAATACTGTTGCGTGGGTGTATATGCAAGAAATGCGTTAAGTGAAACCACATTGGTCCTGTATGTATACAAGGGCAAGGTAACTCCAAAACTTTTCAAAATTAATGTAGTAAACATAATTATGTAAGTGATGTTAAAGTCAATTGAGTTGAATGTAATTATGCAAACTTAGATGGCATAGCACATTTATTTCAGTCGAAAAAACAGAAGCAAATTTAGAAAAGCCTAAATCTAATTTTTTTAATCAATCAATTTAAATTCTTCAAGAGTTGAGCTTATTAGGCGGGAATTTCAAGTTGAGAGCCACAATGTAAACATGGAGATTTATACTGGAAGTAGCGCGAGTGTGTGTAATAAAGATTTTTATTAACGTAAATTAAATTCACTTAAACTGTTACCAGCCGATTATCACTTAGTTCATATACTAATGAGTCCATTGTTCCGTTAGACATGGTCAGGTATCAGTAGCCTATAAAATGTAAAAACTAAACTTGATTTATGTTGAAAATGGTGCTCATCAGCTTATAGGCCGTGACTTCAATCATTGGGAGTATAAATCTCGTTATAATACCGAAATTGTTTTGGTGTTGTAAACATGTCGAAAATGAGGAATTGTTTATTTTTAATAATGTAAATAATATTATTTTACTGAGATGTTAAATAATAAATTGGGAGAGTATGAGGGTGATCCCATTAAGCTTAAACTTAAAGAAAGTGCCAAATCAAAATATTGTAAACTTAAGCCGTTACACATTCACCTTGAAGGATAAGGTAGATTGTACTCGTTATAAGGCCAATAGTATTATTTTACTGAGATGTTTAAATGATAAATTGGGAGAGTATGAGGGTGATCCAATTAAGCTTAAACTTAAAGAAAGTGCCAAATCAAAATGTTGTAATCTTAAGCCGTTACACATTCACCTTGAAGGCCAAGGTAGGTTCTGAATTGCAACGTTGAGTTTAAATCGGATGTGTAATGTACAGTTAATAGTAGTGGGTATGCAACTCCAATAGTAGCTGTGTTTTTTAAATGTTGATCTGTTAAAATTTGTGGAGATTGTGGATTACTGAAAAAAATTTAGAAGTGGAATGTTACACATTGTTTACTGAATTACGAAGAGGTGAAAGATTTAGTAAAATATATTTAAGTCAGCTTACATGTATTTCAAATTAGGCCCAGTCACAAAATTTATGTACTATATCTACACTTAAGGGTTTGTTTTTGTTATAAGCGTTTGCCTTATGGGATTAACCGTGGGCCTAGCATTTTTCATAAAGTAACTGAACAAACACTACAGGAGTTACCAGAAAGTGGCATGTTTTCTAGATGATGTACTGATATCTGCTCCTGATAACGAAAACATGTTAAAAGACTAAGAGAAGTTTGTAAACGCCTTTCCTCGAACGAGTTTATAGTAAACAAAGAATAAAATAACCTTCTCGCAAAAAAAGGTTACTTTGGGTTTGGTATTGATAAGGATGACTTGCATGCTAGTAATTCTAAACAAAAGCTATTGTTGAAGCGCCAATTCCTAACAGTGCAACACAAGTAAAAAGCCTTATGGTTTAGTTCAGTATTATGGTAAATATTTACAAAATTTAATCACAGTTTTGATTCTTATGTACGATTTTTTGAGTAAGGATGTGCCTTTTGTTTTTTGATTAGAATTGTGTATATGCTTTTAATAAAGTCAAAGAATACCTTACAAATGCGCCAATATTAGCGCATTATGAACCGAATATGCCAGCCGTATTAACGGTGGATGCAAGCTCAATGGGGCTGCGTTGTGTATTGAGTATCATTGAAGAAGAAGGCGTTAAACATTCTGTATCTTATGCGTCACGTACGCTCTCTCCAGCTGAAAGAAACTATTCTCAGATAGATAAATAGGTCACAGCCAGGCCCGTAGCTAGGCTGGGGCAACCGGGGCATTGCCCCGGGGCCCCCGGCCAGGGGGGGCCCCAAATGAAGGTGGAAAAATTGAAAATGAAATTAAAGTTTATGTGAAATTTATTGATTACTGTAGGGTCGTAGGGATATTTCATCGAATCATCAAAATGTCTTTATAAAAAAAATATTTAAACAGCTTTTCAATATAAAATAATGGACAGATATTGTTCTCACAGAGATTTCGTAACAAAAATAGACAGACTATCAATCAGCCTGTCAGTTGTTACGCAATTAAAGAAATGCAGTTTGCACTTTTAGTTCACCTTACTCCCCCATCCCCAACAGTAATAAACTCGTCCTGACGTCGACGTGACGTAGACGGCTCCGTCTGCCGACTGCCTCTGCCACAGCTGACAGACGACCAGCGTTGCCAATCGGGTGGTAATTACCACATTTTGTGGTAATTTAAGGTCTCGGTGGTATTTCAGGTGGTAATTTTGCCCCGGTGGTAAATTGGTGGTAACTTTAAATTAATTAGGGAAAACAACGAACACTGAGAATTCCGCTTTCAGGTAACCTGATTGATTTCCCATTCAACACATTCAATCGATATAATATTACAATATGTATTCAGATTGTTGTTGTTTTTAATACTCTATGCTAAGATAGAAATTGACGGTTGGCATAGTTAGTCTATGATAACAACAACACCAGGGATATTTAGTCTATGCTGTTAGTAATAGTGTTAGTGTTCTTCTTCTCTTGAATTTTGGTTTCTATTTTCTTATTTCTTCTAGTGAAGTTATTCAGTTGAGATAAGTTGATCAGTTTAATGGATGATAAGATTTCATAGCCGTGTGAGTTGGCTTTAGTTAAGTACGTTTTTCCAAGATACGTAAGATTTCAAGTTTTCTTTATCGTGCATTTTAATCCGTGGACCTAGAATAGTAAAGTATGTAGTGAAATTGTGTAGACTGTGGCCAAGGTATAGGCTACAAAAATGTAGCAATATTTTTTCTTCTCGGACTAGCCCATTATTTTTATTGTGTTCATGTCATAACTGTTAGTAGTGCTTGGCCAATCTTTTCCCCTTGGACCATTATTTTATAGTGCATATAACTTAAGAACGTAGATCTCTTTTTTGCAATGCTATTTTTCTTCTTGGACTATTATTTTTAGAGTGTAGATGACACTTTTGAGAGCTAGCTTTGCTGCTTTAAGTTCATACAAATCATTTGTTTTGTAAATATGATTAGGGGCCTATAGCTAGGTAACGACCTAGTCCTATTTATGCTTTGTAATACCTACTACTAGCCTATCTGCTCTGCTTCATAATTGTTTTCCCTAAGCTTAACTAAACATCACCTAACTATAGTTAGTGTTGGCCTAACTAATTTACATTTTCCATTTACAATCCATCTAACTTTGAACTAGCTTTATTGACATGAATCTCTAATTGGACTAACTTAAGTTACTAAGATGGATAAGTTTATTATTAAAGGTAGGCCTAAGCCTAAGAAAGATGAAGATGAGAAAAAAGACAAAGATGATGAAAGTAGACAGAGCAAGTCGTTTGTAGAAAGCTCACATGGTGAATCGAGCAAAAAATCTATTTGGCCTAGTTCAATGTCTCTTGCAATCCCAATGGAGTACGAAGACTTAGGAATAGATCCAGATGATCCAGAACCATTAGGTCAAAGCTCTAGTGAGGAGGACCAGGTTAATATTGCTGCTAGTAGCAAGGAAACTGAGCTTGATACAGACCTAGCCGTACACTCAACTTCAAATACCACCCAACCAAAAACTGCTGCTAGGCCTAAAATTGTGTCTAGGTTTACCCATACTGCCACCATTAGGCCTAGTAAAAAAGAAAGAAAATTCAATTCAAACTGGTTGAATGACCCCCAGTTCAAAAACTGGCTACAAAAAAAAGTCAAAGAAAGAACCGGACAAGACATGGCATATTGTAGTGTCTGTGATGCAGTCATGGGGGCGCATAAAACAGAGATTGTGCGTCATGGAAAGTCCCTCAAGCACCTAAAATTAATCAAGGAGATAGCCACTAACAAAGACTTAAAAAAAAATTGTTCAAAGAACTACAACAGATAAAAGTGTCAAACGAGCAGAATTAAAATTAGCCGGCCTAATTGCAACCAACAACCTGCCCTTTTCGCTGATGGATACATTGATTCCGCTGTGCAAATCGGTCTTTCCGGACTCAGAAATTGCTGCTAAACTGTGTATGAAACGCACTAAAACAACAACTGTGATTAAAAAAGCCTTAGGTCCCGCATTCATGGAATTGATTTACCAAAAACTAAGGGCACCAGGATCGTTTTTCTCCTTGATCATGGATGAGACAACGGATCAGGCATCGGTTAATCAATGTGCCCTCACAGTTATCTATATTGATGATGTAACTGGAACGCCAAAAACTAATTTATTTGACATGTTTGAAGTCAAATCTAGCACTGCTGATGAATTATTCACTGGTATGATGAACTCGCTGAAATCAAAAAATATACCCATTGAAAACTTAGTGGGATTTAGTTCTGACACATGTAATGTGATGGTGGGGCAGCATCATTCGGTTTTTTCACTTTTGAAAATAGAAATCCCTCACATTGCATGTGTCAAGTGTTCTTGCCACATGATCCACCTGGCGGCAAGTAAAGCATGTATGAAGTTACCAAAGACAGTGGAGGATTTGCTCCGAAATCTTGGGGCTCACTTCAGCAGAAGTTTTGGGAGACAGTCTGCCTTTGTACAGTTCCAAGAGTTTTTTCAAGAGGAAATCCACAAAATACTATCACCAGCAGTAACAAGATGGCTGTCATTAAAATCTTGCGTTGACAGAGTGATTGAACAATTTCAACCGTTGAAGGCCTACCTGCTGACCGCTTCTGTCGAAGACCCGTCAAACACAGTGGATAGCATGTTAGCTGCTATGAACAACCAATTTATCTACTTATACTTGGAGTTTATGTCTTATGTTCTTGGTATGCTAACAGATTTTAATGTAATGTTCCAATCCGAAACACCACTTCTCCATAGATTGCGACCAGAGGTTCACAAGATGCTTCAAGATCTGTGTACAAACTACATGGACTTAAACTACATTAAAAATACACCCATCATGTCCATTGAGCATTCAAACCCCCGTCATTTCCTGCAATTAGAACAAATATATTTAGGCATTCAGGCAACAGAAACATTTAATGAATTAAAGAAAAATGCAGAAAAGAAAGATATTGAAGTTTTCTTAAAAAGTATTTTAAGCTTCTATGTGGAATTGGTCACACAAATCAAATCTAGATTTGATTTTTCTGATGAAGTTTTTGATGTCCTCAGTGTCTTGGAGCCAAAAAGTGCCCAAACCTTCAAAGTAAGGTCTTTGGCTCATGTCATTAACAGATTTCCCGTTCTGAAGAAAGTTGTTGATGTCCAAAAAACTCGACAATCAGTGGGAAAAAAAGTCATGCTTTGCTAGACTTCAAAGAGCATAAACTTGATGCAAATGAGTCTGCTATGCAATATTGGAAGGCTGTATTCAGTCTAAAGACAGTCGCTGGAGATGCTATGTTTACAGAAATACAAAAAAGTGTTTAACTTACTTTTTATACTGCCATTTTCAAATTCATCTGTCGAACGAATATTCAGTGAACTGAAGCATTGCAAAACCAATGACAGAAACAAATTGAAAACAGAAACAGTCGTTTCATTGATGGGTACAAGGGAAGGAATCCGAAATAGCGGTGGATGTGTTTAAATTTGAACCTACCAAGGAAATGCTCACAAGAAATATATGGCAATAAGAAATTAGGCCTTATTATTATTATTTGGCTTTTAAAAAAAACTAAAACTGTGTTAATATAGCCAAATATATTGTGATTCATATTTTGGTCATCAAGTGATATATTGTGAAATAAATTTTGTGTGTATATTATATATATATATATTTATATATAAATAAATATTTGAACCTGAGTTATAGAGTAGGCTAAACACATCATGGTAATGCTAGCCTTCTAAGGTTTTAATTTCAAGACTATGTGTGCCTAGCACTTTGCCTGACATTAAAAAATTGTGGTTAACACATTTAAAAACAGTGATCTAGTGTAATTTTTTCCATAAAGCTACAAGTTGAGTTAAAGGAAAAAAGTGGATTTTTTAGAACAACACATAACAGTTCATGTGATTTATCATACAAATTTATTAAACTGTACATCAGTAAACAACCTATTTTGGAGGTAGGATATCATGAAAGAGTGTTGTAAGTATTTTTGCTTAACCTTGCATGTTTGGTTTTGGTAGGCCTTTCCTAAAATAATACTTTGTAGGCCTATAGTATGTTCAAACCTAAAGCCTGTGCTTAGCTGGTTGACAGTGAGATTTTAGAAGTCATTTACATATTATATTCCTTTACTCCTTCTTTGAATCACAGCAGGATTGCATGATTAATGTCTGCTTTATCAGTTTACAAGTTTCTATTTAAAAACTTTGGCATGGATCCAAGCTCATTGAAAGTTAAATTTGTTTTTCTGAAACTAACTTTTTCATGCAAATTGTCTCTGTAAAAAAGTAAAAAGTTAATTTTTTTACAATATAAGTTATGATATTATGCTCTAAAATCAACCATATTCAATGCAATAAAAAATCCTGCTCGTTAAGCCATTTAAGAGTGTCTAACCTAGAAAACCTGGAAAAGTCAGGGAATTTTATATGTTCAGTTTGGTAGACACCCTGCATTTACAAATATAGACTGTCATACGATGTCGATAACACACTTTAGTAGCCTAAATATACTTTTAAAGCAAGGTGGTAATTTGGGCTCATAGGTGGTATTTTTTTCAGGTACTGGTGGGAATTTTCCAAAAGTGGATTGGCAACACTGCAGACGACAGTGAGAGTGACTACGACTAGTGAGCTAGTGACAGACAGCCCGGATAAGGTTATGTTATGTTGATGGTAAACTAACACCAAAAAACTGACGTTTTGGCGTTCGTCCGTTACTCGTTTGTTACGGCGTTAAAGTGTTATACAATTTTGTATTCTTATTCTTGTATTTGTTAAAATGAAAAGAAGCTATCAAAGTGGGGCAAAGAAAAGGCAAGACAAGAAGAAAAGAGAAGAGGATGCTTCAAAGTGTTCTTCCACCCTATCTGCTTGGTAGTACTACTACAACTAAAAGTGCTAATATCACATCTACATCTAGTACTGAAACTAGACCAATAATTGGTGAGTGGTTTGAATTTAGATACGGTATTTAGGCCTAATTAATTAGCTTGGCCAATAACTATATAATTAATATCTTAAAATTTAACTATGTTAAAATTAACTGTGTTAAAATTTAACTAGAGTTTGGATGTTTGATTGAGTTTAGACCACTGTGTCTGACTCAGACTGCAATCTATTCTAATCTAATAAGCAATGTTTGTTTGTGAATTTATCACTAGTCATATATAGGCTACATATTACCCTACTATTGTGTAGTGGTCATTTAATTTTTTATGTGATTTTTATGATTCCTTTGGTTTCTACTTCTTTCTGTGTAGGTATTTTATTTGTTTATACATGCACAGCAGCACAGCATGAATATCTATCATAGTAATTTTATATCTTTTTGTGATAATATGATGTAAAAAATGCACCACACTCGCTTGCACATTCATTATTTATGAGGCCATGCATCTACTCTTTTTATATTTTTTTATATATTTTTTATATATTTTTATATATTTTATATATTTTATTATATCTTTACAATGTTATTAAAATTGGCTTTAAATTATATGTTATATGTAACTTAATGTTATTTTGACTTGCTATTTTTTTATTGCAGCCTCAGTCCCAGGAAATGAGATTGAAGAGGAAGTTACAGCTCAAGATAACGCTGAAGAAAGTATTGATGAAGAAGTAACATGCCTAGGGCTAGGGCATCAACAAGAAAATTGTGCCAAACCTCCAACAAGTCCTACGTCAAGCAGTGAACTGATCGGCGTAAATGATCAAGTAAGTAGACATGCCAAGTACAGAATACTTATATTATATTTTTCAACATAACAACATATGCTGTTTTATCGCCCTAAACATGGAATCCCTACGATAAAATATTCCATGGTTTACATAGAAGTAAACAGTATTACTTCCATGTAAACATGGAATTACAGTAAGTCCCTATTGTTATGATCATGTTTGTAAGAAAAAAATACTAATGCATTGCAATCTACTTACAGGTGGAATGTAGCCGGACGAATAAAATTAATGAAACTTAATTAAACACCGGAGAAAACCCCATTTTCCAGACCAGATCATCGATCTAGAGGTGAAAAAACGAATATATTGAATTAGGACTAGGACCCTATCAACCAGTTGGCCCATTTCCATATGATGGAAAAACAAGGTAGGTCCTTTTTCAGACAATTATTTTACCCTGAAGTCAAAGTCTGGGCTCAAACTGAAAAGAACTTGGTTGTGCTATTCGTCCAAATTGGATTGTGTTTATTGCCAACCTTGCTGGTTGTTTCCCCAGAAAGGACCTGTAGGAGGATGGGATTCAGGATTAAGGGACTGGAAACATTTGGTCTGATCGCATAAAGACACATGAGAATTCACAGCACCATGCTGATTCCTGCTTGGTTTTATGAGCAATGGCGACGTCATGGCTCAATAGACGATGCACTAGAAAAAGGTTTGAAGGAGGAGCGGAATTTTTGGAGGAAAGTTTTGAAGAGGGTCTTAGATGTCTCCCTTATGTTGGCAACATGCAACCTTCCTTTTCGTGGAGGACAGTTGGCATATCACTGATAGAAATAAAGGTAATTTTCTATCATTGATTGAATTGCTGTCAAAATATGACACTATCCTAGAAGATCTAATTACAAGGCCAAGTGGTACTGTTAATTATCTCAGTCCAACAATTCAGAATGAAATTATTTCTCTGATGGCTAGTGAAGTGCTTAGTGGAATTAAAGAAGAGCTTTTGAGTGCGCCTTTTTTCTCCATAATTTACGACACAACACAAGATGTAAGTAAAGTAGATCAGCTAAGCGAAGTTTTTTCGCTATGTAAAGATTGACCATGACCAACTCGGAAAACCTTGTGAGTTGAGAATTTGTGAAACGTTTACATCTTTCACAGCAGTTACTGACCAAACCGCTTCGGGGCTAGAAGACGTCATCATAAAATCAATTTCAGAAAAAGGCCTTGACATAACAAAAATGCAGAGGACAAGGATACGATGGTGCATCGGTCATGAGTGGTGTGTATAATGGAGTACAAAAGAGAATCCGAGAACTTGCAACCCCATGCCTATTTCATTCACTGTGCCAGCCCATAATTTGAATCTGGTTCTTAAAGATGCCGTTGAATGCAATCGAAAAATAGCACAATTTTTTGAGACGGTGCAAAATATTTACAGTTTTTTTGGCCACAGCATTGTTTCGGTGGCAAGAACTAAAAGGTCGTTTCTGGTTGTACAGAGAATCCGAAGGCTCCTGTTCCTAAAGACAAGGTAACATTAAAGACTTTAAACCCTACACGTTGGGCAGGGAGATATGAAGCTGTGTACGCTTTAAAGGAAAGGTTCGGTGATGTAATGAAAAGCCTTAAATAAAATAATTTTGACAAGCAAAAAGCCAAAGGAAAGGAATGAAGCTGAGGGGCTCAAAAAAAGGTTAGAATCTTTTAGTTTTGTTTTGCTCTTGACTGTCCAGTGCAAAATATTAGGGGAAATAAACATTGCCTCAAAATCCTTGCAAACGGAATCTATTGATTTAATGACAGCGTACGATCTCCTAGGCAATGCTTTATTGAAAGTAACCGAACTTCGTTGGTCCTTTGAAGAAGTCTGTAGTGAAGCAGAAGAAGTATGTTCAAAATGGGGGATTACGATTACCCATGAATTTATTGGCCAACGTGCAAGAAAGGTAAAAAAGCACTTTGATGAACTTTGTGAAGACCAAAGACTGACAGATCCTAAAAGCAATTTCAGAGTGACAATATTCTTCCCAATGGTTGATACTATAGTGTCACAAATTGACAACCGTTTTAAAGGCATGAAGCAAGTGATTGATGCCTATAAAATTGTTCACCCCTTCTTTCCTGGCCTCATGTTCAGATGAAGAACTGCGTTGTGAAGCTGATAATTTTGTAAGCAGATTTTCAGATGATGTAAACGCCATTGTTCAAAGCTCAGATTTTATCAGTAAGGAATGCTTTTCAATCCAAATTAAAGGATTTCAAAGAAGTAAAAGAAGTTGCAAATCTCCTACTCATTGAAAACAGTTCCCTAGCATCAACCTACCCGGATGTACTAACAGCATGCTTTATGTACCTCACAGTCCCTGTGACAGTAGCCAAAGCAGAGAGATCATTCTCAAAATTAAAACTCATCAAAAACTACCTGCGAAGCTCCATGTCCCAACAACGTCTCACTGATTTGGCTCTTTTGTCTATTGAAAATGACAGAGCCCGAAAAATAGATTTTGACCGAATTATTGATGTTTTTGCTAGTGTCAAGTCAAGAAGAAAGTCTTTTTAGTAAGTTCAGCTTGCATTCTCACTATCAAACTAGTTGGGCAATTTTAAAACTTGAGAATGAGTGGGTATTACCACCATTGATCATATATAATTAATGGTATTACCAGTATTACCATAAACACCATAAATAAATATACAATTTATTGTGTATTCAAAGGTATTACATAATTAATGATATTACTTGTATGTTTATCTACTAAACTACATTGCTTGGATGTAGGCCTAAGAAGAGACTAAAAAGTTTTAAGACATCAGCACTTATGTCTTTATTTATTTATTATCTATTGTGAATAAAATTTGAAAAAATAATTATGTTTTTCATTTTCCGTTCAGCACTATAAATAGAATACCAATCACAATGGTAAGCTGAAAAAATAATGGCTCTAAAAACCAAACTAATGGCACCAGGGCCAGGAGTCATACAAATTTGCATATAAAATCATTACCAGTTTATGACTTACCGTTAGAAATTTGTAAACATAGTTTAAGCAAACAATGAAGTATTATAGATTTAATAAGAAAAAAAGGTAATAATAATAATAGGATAATAATAAAAAAATGCACATAAATTCTAAGCCTAAAGATCCAATTACTGTATGCTTATATCTATTAATTAAAAAAAGTGCGAAATATATAACAAAGGGGGGCCCCGAATGGACTTTCTGCCCCGGGGCCTCCAAGGGCCTAGCTACGGGCCTGGTCACAGCTGTATTGTTTGGTGTTAAAAAATACCATTATTATTTATATGGTGGACATTTTACTCTTAAATGTTATGACAAACCGTTGCTTAATATTTTTTGGTTCAAAAACGGGTTTTCAGTGTTGCAGCTGACAGATTTCAAAGTTATGCTTTAATTTTATAAGATTACACTTTTGATATTAAGCATGTTAAATCGGAAGAAAATAGCCTAGATGCACTTTCGCGTTTACTTTTAAATATAAAACACTCTGAGATGACTAACGGTGAGTTGCTTAGCTTGGGAAATTTTTGCACTGTCTAAAGGAAAGTTCAAGTAAAAGCAGAAACTCAGAAAGATAAAAACCTAAAAAAGGTATTCAATTTTATATTCTACGGGTGGCCTTATTTCTTACCAGGGGAAAATAAGGAACTACAGGAGTTTTTTCCAAGACGGATGAGCTAACTGTAGAGATGGGTGTAGCCTAATTATGTGGGGGTATAGAGTAATTGTGCCTAAGTCCTTGCAAGAATTAATTTTAAGAGACCTTTCTCAAAGAGTATTGGGTGTTTTAAACGCGGTTCCAATGTTTATACTTTCTACCTATCCTTCTAATGTTCTCCGATAATCCCAGTTCATAAGGAATTGACATAAATGAAAATTTATCAGTATTCTGATTTATTTTACTAAGGCATGATTTTTCTAGTTAGTTTGCTCTTGTTTATTACTGATTGAGGGTATTCTTTACGTTTAATATAAGTTTCAACTTTCTCAAATTCTTATATAATCCATCTTTATCTGAGAATAAGGACTCTGCTTTGTCGAAACGAGTAGAGCACACCTTCTTTGACAGAATGTTGATGGTTTGGTTGATAATTTTAAATACTTACCTGTGTGTGTTTTCTTTCGAGAAACAGTAGTCTTAAGGACATCTCTATCTCTTAATAAACTCACATCCAATAAAGGAAGCTTGTTTTGGACTTCCACTTCCATTGTGAGGCGGATGGAAAGAGAGATACTATTAATGTGAACTCATTCAATTCAGTGTTTCCATGAGTAAAAACAACTAATGTGTCATCCACATGAGCTTTTACTGCACCAAATCTTTGGTTTAAACTGAGCTAAAGCCAAGGCTTTTTGCTCAAATTCTCCCATAAATATATTGGCGAAGTAGAAGACAGTGGAGAACCGATTGCCATCCCCTTATCTTGACGGTGAATGTGACCCTCAAAATAATTGCATAGAGCGCATAGTTCTAACAGCTCCATAATTACTGGCACGGGAAGTTTAGTTCTTTCCTTTAACGTTTGGTCTTTGAGACACGATTCAGTGTTTTCGAGAGTTTATGAAACTGGTACAACTTGAATAGACTTTCAAAGTCAAAACTTACTAGATTGTCAGTTTTAATTAACTTAAGAGATTTCTACCTCTCAAAAAATCCCTGGAATTTTTCTATAAAGAGTTAGCTTATCTTACGTACAATGGCGTTAATGCCCAAGAGAACTTTAGATAATTCCCTGGAAGGTGAATGACGAGAACTAATAATAGACCGGATTTGATGTTAGGTTTATGGATTTTGGGAAGGCCATACATATGGGGGATTTTGGAATGGTGGGGAGTTAATTTGGATCTAAATTTATCTGAAAAAAAAAAAAACAAACGCTTTGTGTTTCCTTAAGGTGTGTACTACTTTAACGTTCAAAGGAATCAAAGGTTGGATCTTTATTTAAAACTGTATATTTGCCAGTATTTAACGTTTCTTTCTTTGTGCGCTACTGAGTCAAGTACAACAGTAGCGTTGCCTTTATCGGCTAGTAGGAATTTTAACCGTGTCGTCTTTCCCAAGAATCGACACAGCCTTTTTCTTTTGTAACGTAAAACTGGGCTTTGTGGAAGGAATTTCTCTGAACAGAAGACTGGTCTCACAACGAAACTGTTCATCCTGTCCCTCAGATAACTGTGCAACAGCTGACTCGATTCCAATTACGAAATCCAGTGCTTTTACCGATGTTTGTGCCACAGAACAGTTTAAATCCTTAGATAAAACTTATATTTCCGCTTCATTGGGGGCTTTTGAATATAGGCTGATTAGATTTACTTATTCTTTGTATCCATATTCACTTTGCAATCTTTAGGCAAATTACATTCTTTGGGCCAAATGTTTTTCTAGGTTTGAGATTTTCTTTTTCTTGTCTATTTCAGAATTTGTACACCTACTCGTATTTTGGTAGGGGCACCTGCAAAACTTATGTTTGGTCATAAGAACCAAATTTGACCTACCAAGACTTTATCTTAGTACATCTATAGAGCAAAAAATAAATAATTACGGTACTTTAGGAGTAATAAAAGAAGATAATTGTCTCTAAATCAATCTATGTTGGTAAAAGATTACCGTGCAACTAGTAAATTGGTTGAAGGTATTGTAATTAATCAGTTGAGTAATGTTATGTATATATAGAAAAGTGAAGTAATGTGTTTGTTGTGAAAAAGACATATTGATCAAATCATAGCAATAGAGACAATCTTTAGAATAGAGAGGTTTACGTAGGGGTAGATCAAGAAACTAGTCAAGTCACTGAACACCTAGTTGTGTAGCCTTTAAAATATCCGTCTTAACAGTTATAGGATCTGCTGATCACCCACCTACCAGGGCTATGTAAAGCCGAACTCCTGAAGGTCCTCGAATTAGAAAACCATGATGTCATTGTCAGTGAGGTATCTTCTTACCAATATCGATTTGTCATTCCTTGCAACCCGCTTGTAGTGCACCTGTTTGACGCCCAGCTGATCGAGTAGACACAAACGAACCTATTGTTGTTAGACGCTCTACTAGAGAGCGCAAGCCGATCGAAAGACTTTATTTGTGAATAGTGTTTGTACGATTATGTTTATCGTATTATTACTATTCATATTTTGGGAATTTATTGTTGTTTAATTTAAGAAACTGCAATATTGGTTATATGTTAAAAAATATGTAATTTTTCCATTTGGTCCAATTGTGGTAGGAAGGTGTTAAATAAGTTGTTTTTTTATGTTGAATTAAAACTCGTTATATATTTTATACTTCACTTTATATAGTAATTATTGATTTTGTATTCGAGTTATAGATTATAATTTTATTCTGTATTGATGGCTACGTATGCTGGTAACACTTATCGTACAATCTGTATAAAATAAAGACCACTTCCTCTCATGACTCTTTGCCCGGCTAGGTTATGTGAGTGTGGATCCACTGTTAACCTAGCATGAACAAACTGACTGACCTGCCACGTATTCGAGACCACAGTATTATTGTGCAAGCACGTGTACTTATTTTAAACCGACTACTGCCGTAGTATATACATATAAGTGATACACCACATTAGGTAACTTTCGTATGTATTGACGATGTTACAATAGGAGGAATGGGTAAACAAGATCATGATACAAATGATGATTATTTCACAAGTGTTTAATACACAGGAATAGTTGGCACCTAACAAACTAAGTGTAAAGGTCCTGAACTTGACCTATTAGCAAAGCACAGTTATTCAGCCAGTGGTTACAAATACGAGTTGTATAACTAGTGTTATAAGTTATATTGAAGTACATGTTAAAAGAGCACTACAATGGAATGTTTGCCTTCTGCACTTCAACGAGTTATCGTTCTGGTAAGCCTATGTGTTGTAAACTGAACACGGTGAAACGCCTTGGCCCGGGCCAGATTCATTTAGCGGCCCAATTGGCATCCAGCTAAATAAGCGTGAAAAATTTTCAGTAAACGGGGTTTGATTGTGAAGTATTACACACTAACTGGAATTTCTTAAAGAAACGATCATAATCACCTGCAACTTTACTGCCTTGTGAGATTATAATCTGTACGTGACCCGTTTCTTTGTTGGTAATGATCTTTCAGCAGTACATGTCAGTAATGCTGAATTATTTAAATAATAATAATAGTTTTACTAAAAATAATTGAAAAAATTAAAATTTTGAGGACCTTTGGACCTCCTCGCTGGCTTCGTCCTTGCCACTCTCGATGGTTGAGAACGACTATCAGAGTTTTTAGATTGTACATAAGTTTGGAAACGCCTTCAGATGAACATAAAAGTGAGTATCTTTCATTCTAAAAGTATACATGGCATGAGTGGTTCAAAATAAAGAAAAGCAAGTAATTTACCTAATAGTTGGCCATAACCGAGTACAGCTCGGCCCATTATTAAAGTACATTTAGATATGCACAAAGAAACTGTCTCTAAAAAATGTATAGACTAGGCAGAGTCAACCGTTTGAAGGCAGGTCAACAATACTCTCTGATTATTCGATGTTAGCAATTGTTCGAATAGTTTTATTTTGGAGCTTGATCAGTCTCTCCAAAATTGATTAGCCTATTTGTGCTCGTGCTCCCACAAAACCACTAAGGAAGTAATATTTGAAATTACATCATATTACGCCGACATAATTTACCTGAATTGGGCAGTATTTGGATAAAGATCTCAGATCATAAATGCCTGAGGCTAATTTGGTACAAACTAAATCAATGTGAACATTTCAAGTTAAAAACTCGATCAAGGTGTATTCCGAGGAATTTTGAGGAATGGGCTTCTTATAGTATGGAGTCTGCCGTAATAATGGTTTTCTGCATGTAATAAATCCACAAGCGAAAAGTGAAATCTTAGACGTTTGATTTTAAAGAGTTCGTTATAGGATGGAAGATGGTGAAGTATTAGATACAGTTGTTCAGGTCAGTTGCTTCTTAGGCTGATAGTGGATTATGAATCATATAAGAGAGATAGGATTTAAAAGAACTTTAAAAGCACGAATGTTATCATAAAAGATAGAAGCAATAAGAAGTGTTCAAACTAAAAAACGTTTAAAGAAATAAATCCAAAATTATTTCTTACTTTGCGAACATAAAAACCCAAAGAGACATGGTTATCACCTTACCAGCATATTTTAGAACTTTCACAAGTCCGGTCAGTATGATGACGAGCACTAGCCTAGGTAATTTGGGGAATGGAAGCAAATAACTCTCACTCTGAATGAACGATATAAAAATAATGTATTTTTAACAGGAAAACTATTTAAAATAAGTTTATAGATTTAACAAAAAAAAGCTGATCATTTATAGCGATTTTGACCAAGGGAAGAGAGAAAGAGCAATTTAAACGCGTACTGTACGCATTGAATATGGAAAATTAACCAGGGTCAATGGTGTCACAAGCGGACTTTATATTATAATTCGTATACTTTACTAAAATATATTTCTTCTCCTCCTGCATTCCTTAGCCTAGTACAATCTACAGCATTATATTTATCATGTATTATTGAAATTAAATAATTCATTTTTCCATTAAAAGAACATGAGTATTATTGAAAATTGAACGATTATAAAATTTACTGACAGAGACTGTATATTATGTCACCGGTCTAACCTTCCACCTATATTGTAATCCTCTTGCCCAACTTAAAACCACACTTGTCCTTAAGCATGAGGCACATACATTAGCATTCAACAAAAATCAATTTCTTAACCTGCAAGGGATGATGTATATCCTGGCTTTACCAGGAAGTTTTCAATAACTGTTCATTAATTATCATGTAATATCACCCAGGATACAAAATAAAGTTCCAAAAGAAATCACGAAATAATTTAAAAAAATTACGATCGCTCGCTCCCTCTCAATTATGGTAACTTCAAATTATTACTAATACTGTCTTACTATACAAAATTACACCACTCTAATCGTGATTGACACATTATTAACCAAAACATAATATCATGACCAACACTGATCGGCATTGACCTTTTGACCAAATATGATTAAGTATGCGAGTATTATTAACATAACAAACCAATGAACGGTGCAAGGTAAACTATCCTGTGCTTTAAAATATAAGAATGACTATCTAAATATTACAATTCAACAATTACTTAACAATGTATACTAGTCTAGTCCTTCAGGATAAGTACTATGGTTATCGGTGTATGACATGTCAAATTTGGAATGCCCTAAATTAAATCCGAGCGCTCAAGTGATTTGAGGATGAACGTAATTACTATCTCGAGAGATGTTTTACTTTTTTGCCAGATTTTTCCTGCGTCAGATCACGTTGGACGATTTGTCACGTGATATAAAGTTCGGAAATTACCGATCGGAAATGCCCCTGGCCATCAGCACGGGCTTCGATGACGTCCTCCGGACCACCTCGCTGTTCTGGCGTAAAAAGAAAAAAAATATCCCTTGAGATAGTACATAAATTCAAGTTTAGATTACATGAGCGCTCGCCTAATTCTTTGTAAATTTGAACGTTACTTCCCCATTTAAGGCTCGTGGGTTTTCATTCGGGTCCATTTACCTCTACTACGAGTTTTTTTATAGTGGAGTTATTCTGGGTTAGTTTACTTGCACGTTGACTAGAATTCAAAATTTATAAAATACATACAATAAATAATTACAATACTATAACCTTACTAAAATAACAAAAAAGTGTATTCTTTAAAGTCTTACCTACGTACGCATCGTAGGTACCTACCCATCTTACCTACCTTTCATATTATTTTACTGTGACAGTTTTCCGATATAAAGAACCTTAACTTAAGATTGAAAAAATAAATTCCGTTACTTTTCTTTTACTACATTTCTTTGATTTAACTTGTTCAATTCTCCACATGTATCAATTACTCTATAAACTTACAAAGCTACTAAGGTTACTGACAAAAAATTACAAGACCAAAATTCCATAAGAAACCGACAAGAAAACTTAAACTGGGCGTTTTCTCATGTTTTCACTTTCGTGTACATTCCTTGTACTTATCAATTACATTCCACTGGTGCCTTATAGCATAAAACAAATAAAACCGAAATAATAATATAGTTACAAAAACGAACAAACAGCACAATATTACACGATATCAGCCAGACTGGGGACAATACATTCCTTAGTTGGTTACGCAAAGCCAATTAGAAAAAGTTTTAACAAGTCAACCCAACAATTATTATAAAATTCATTGGTAACGATCCACCAATGGGATACACAGTCTAGAACTTTGGGGTAGAGGTGTGATCTGGGTTAAGGGTTTGTTTAGATGGCCGGCAGATCCTTACTGTGTTTCATGTGGTTGTATAACAGTACTTACTTTGACTTAAACATGGTATTATGGAATGAACCATCAGCTAATCAAATAATTTCCAAATCTGCTTGAGAGATAAGAACTAATAATGATCAGCAAATGACAAGGAATGCTTGACAGGCAAGGACATCGTTGAGCAGCACAGATAATTACGTCTAAGTATTAATTAATGTTATATTATCTTTTAAAGTAAATTAGCAATAGTCAGTAAAGGCTCGGGCTATTTGGTACATATGCTTCATCTCTTTTAATCAAATATTTAACTAATCAGTTCATCAGTTCATCATCCGAGTATTATGAGAAGTAAATTTTGATTACAGGTATAAAGCAAACAAAATTAAACACAAATGTACATTCAAACATTCAACTGCTATTACAAAAAACATAATTTTCCAGTTATGACGGCTTAGGAAGGGTAGGATGTGTGTTTGTCAGCTCCTTCGCAAATGATAGGGAATATTAAAACATTAGTTCTTACCGTTACATGTTAAAACGTATGGAATTTGTCAGTAGTAAGAAATACAATAAAAAATTATATGTGTCCACAATGTAAAATTATCTTCTAAGAATCTATTATTTGTCATTGTCATTTTGTGTCTGTACGTCTTTGTAATGAGAGCCTCTAAAGTTCATATAACATGTTTAAAAACTATAAATAATTTGTGATAAGATTATTATATTCTTTTAGGATTTATTTATAGAATTTTAGGTTATATTGGTTAAGTCCAAAAATATGTGGTGTAACCACCCAGTGATAGAAATAATTATGTCCGTGAATTTATGATTTAGTTAGAAAAAGGAATTTAAAAAGTGTGTTTTATTGTACACACAGTTTTTAGTTCACTAGTGTTTTTAGTACTCGTTAGAAAAAGATAATATATAAATCTCTGAAAGTGCGTACTGCAAATGACGTCAGCTCCTTACTTATGCCTTTACTTATGCAAAAAGGTGGTTTGATTCTAATAATCTAGTTACCAATAATAGCAAAACTGAACTGATCTATTTTTCTCTCAGGGATGTTCCTGTTACTAGTAATGTAAGTAGCGAAGTAAAATTACTAGGCTTTACACTGGACAACAGCTTGAGCTGGAAACCCCCACATTTTAAATTTGTGTAAAAAACTATCCCGCATTGTCTTTCTTCTAAGAAAACTTAAATTATCTATAGGCCAACAAACGTTGTTAATTGTATACTATGGTCTTTTCCCATTCACAAATGAACTATGGAATTCGCCTGTGGGGCAACGCTTGTCATGCCTCTAAAGTTTTCATATGGCAAAAAAAAGGCCATTAGAGTTCTGGACTGCCTAACCTTGAGACAATCATGTAAGGCTAGTTTTAAGAAATTAAAAATTTATCACAGCTCCATCCTTATATATCTTAAGTACTTTGCTTCATGTTAAACAGAATATAGACTCCTTTGCTGCTCAAAACTTTAATCATGACCATTTAACTAGAAATAGAAACAACCTTATAACTCCATATGTAAGACTCTCAAAAACTTTAAATAGTCATGTTTATCAACAGCTCATATTGTATAACAAACTACCATTGCCTATTAGAAATCTGCCTTTTAACAAGTTTAAATGTTTTGTATCAGACTGGATTAAAGACAAGCCTTTTTATACTGTGGCAGAGTACAAGGACTACAATTTTTTCCGAAATTAGCTAGGCAACTGATTACTATTTTTATACTATAGCCTATAAGTTCTATAAATTGTAAGATCTTATTATAAGTAACCTAATGATCTCAAAAATGCTGTTTGTCTTCTTGTATTTGACGTATCCAATTACATTGTAAAATGTCTTAAAGGAAAATAAATAATATTGTCTATTGTCTATTGTCCTATTGTCAGCCTTTAGAAGTGAAAGGAGAAAACTTCATACCATCGTAGGCCTATAATATTCAGGGACAGTATATCACAGATTATGAGGTCTACCTCAAGCCATTTAATTAAATCTATTAATATAGAATGGCTAATACATTTCCTTGATTCATATCATCTTTTTTAAATGAGATATTTAAAGACAAAAATTATATAAAAATGTTGTACGTTTTTCTGCTTGACTTTGCAAACTCGCGATAGACCGACGTACATTTAACGGTATCGTACTGAGAAGTATTAAATTAAAAAACTAAATTAAGGTCACACTTATGTTTCATAGTATGTTAGCATCCCAAACTAGTCACTATCACAGATTATTATTCACGAACAGTCAAGTTACCGTAAACAGACTGTAGTTCTACTATTAGGTTAAAAAACTATTCGGTTCAGTTTATACCTACTCTAGGACCAGAAAAATAAAATTACTGCTCTTACAGGACATTTCTGTTCAGTTGATATTTTTAATATACTCGTTCAACCGTAATACAATCTTAGAATATAAGTTGTAAAGTGGATTTTAACTACGATAAAGGTTTAAATACACTATTCTTCTTGCCAATTTATAATCATAACACGATTACTCTGCAAAATAGGCAATTTTTGCTAATATTTTTAAATTCGAAAAAGCTGAGAAAATATTAAAACCACCATTGGCCTATGATAATGATTATGATTAAACTGAAGACATACTCGGTTGTACATCTGAGTTAATTAACATTGGTATGGTTCAACAACAATGCTAAAAATAAATTTAAAAATTATGTAATAACTACATTCTTTTTCAAATTGTATATTGGGAGGCTTTACTACGCTTTGTCCGATCGCCTGGTGCCTCAGTGCCGCTTCTATTCACCTTATAATCTTTAACTAAATAGGCCTTCAGCACTTTGTCTTTAGGCAAAGGTCGATTTTTTCAACATTTGACTCATTTGTTTAAAGTCTTAGAAATTCTTTTGTATAAACTACTATAAATATAGGTATTTGCCGTCTGTTCCAAGATAGTTTTCATCGGTGAACAATGTCCTCTGGCTATTCCCAGAAATGGGTCCATGTTCCATCCTTTAGTTCCCACAACTGTCCCTTGCAAAGGCATTTTAAACTTAACAATGGACTTTTGACAAACCTGTTCTTAGTCACCAGGAATGTCAACATGGTTTGCCGCCTTCCTGTATTTGATAATCTCTAATAATTACAGTGACAGAAGTTTTGGCACACATTAGATTTATTGTTATTAGGCAATGTTTGGTTTTGGTTTAAGCTTTAATATAATATTAAAACATTGAATGAGTGATTTTCTTGTCGAGTAGAGTAGCGTACCCTAATTTTCTTCGACTTATGACGTTATCAACAGAAAATTTTCGCTGTTTAAACTATCGAATATGAGTATTACAAAAATTATATATAATATTTAATAATAGTTATTGATGGCACAGGGGCAAATGTATGGTAAAGGAGACATAACAGAGAGATTTTATACTAAAATGGGCTTAACACAAGGCTGTATTCTCAGCCCTTAATGTTTTCACTATTTGTGAATGATTTGTCAGATGCGATAAATAGTGGATGTAGCTTTGGGGCTACACGGGTAAATATAGTCGTGTGCGCTGATTAGAACATTAATATTAGTAAAACTTAATTTCTAAACTTGGATTTAAAAATAAATTTAGCAACATTTAACAATTTGGTTTTTAGAAATTCTGGAAAACTTACATGTAACTAGAATTTCGATTTCAAAGAAGAACCTTTTATAATATTTAAATACCAATAATTAAATACACCAAAATATTTTACACTGGCTACAATTGTAAAATTTTAAATTTTGAACACTACCGTTT
>NW_025778934.1:0-46711 GCF_021130785.1 Homalodisca vitripennis | reverse complement strand
TTATCCAAGGAAGGACCTTACTGGTTATTGACATTTTTAGGTCAAAATATCAAATAGTCCGTGTTGCCGTTTGTCTGTCCGTTTACCCGTCTGCATAAAAACACAGAAATTTCGTAGAGACTTTATAATAAAGACAAAGGTTCCATTTTTTGTAAGGGAATCAAAAGGGAAAGGGCCAGGGCGCACGCTCGAGTGTTAGTTCTGAACACACTGATATTTGGTTTAGGTCAGTTTCATTCTAATTACTTTTAAACTAATACAGACCAAATAGTTTTGGTCTGCTAATATCTGGGGCAAGTTTAGTTTGAGAAACAAGAAGCTGTGTGTGTGCGTGGTATATAAACCACCCTGTGTTATATATTCCACCCTGAGTTCAATTATGTATTCTTTGTTTATTGATCAGATGTTGGATGTTGATGATGTTGTTTTGTTGGGTGACAATTGATGTAAATCTTATGGATACTGGTAAGGGCCGATTGTAGATTCCTGAAAAACCTGTATGAATCGTTAGGGTTGGTACAACTCATAACAGAGCCCACTCGTGTCACCGAGAGCTCTTCGACATTGATCGACCATATTGTTGTGAATAAAGGTCTAGACATAGTCAAAGTTGGTTTAGTGTGGATACGTCCAAAATTCTTGATACAAGACGTAAACAAATTACGGACCACCACCTGGTATATTGTGATCTCAGGTATAGCAACTATAGGCCAAAGGAGAAAATTTATAACTTATCGAAATTTTTCCAATTTCGATGTGTCTCTTTATGTTTCTTTATTGTCACGTATTGATTGGGATGATATTGAGACAAAGACCTCGGTCGATAAAGTTAGTCAATTGTTAACTACCTACATTGTCCAACTGCTTGACACCTGCGTACCGTTAACAAGAAAGCGAGTCACCAAGAATTAAGCCCCATGGCGGAGTGACGAGATAAGAGAGCTCACAAAAAAAAAAAAAATTATTTCAAACACAGACTGCACGATAGTGATGTTTCGGCTGCTAGATCGTTGTACTGTAAGGCACGAAATAAATTGAACTGCGCCATCAGAAGAGCAAAACGAAATTACTTTCACGACAAGCTGAATTGTAAGGACTCTAAATCATTCTGGGGTTGTTTTACGGTCCCGTGGAGTGCTGGAAAATGACCGTAATAGTGACGATAAAAGATTCTCAGCTGATGACCTCAACAGGTACTTTGCAGGCATGGGTGGTGGAAGCGGGATTAGCCTCGAGAAACTGAATTTCTACAGAAACAATGTTTGTGAGGATCTAGCGCATGGTTTCAATTTTGTGCCAGTTACTGAGGGTGAGATCAAATGCATAATGAATAACATTACGTCAGTGGCTGTGGGGACTGATGGAATATCTATCCGGCTAGTGTAAGCCATGAGCCCATATTGCTTGGGAGCTATTACGCATTTGGTTAACCTGTCCCTTGCTTCTGGGTGTTTTCCATCATGCTGGAAGCAAAGTCTTGTCACGCCCATACCCAAAATAAAGAATCCAAGTGTGATTTCCCAATTTAGGCCGATATCGATCCTTCCGGCCATGTCAAAAATCCTTGAGAAGGTAGTGGTGAATCAGTTGACAGCTTTCATTGAGGCTGAAAATATTCTTCCTGTACATCAGTCTGGTTTTAGGAAGTCTTTCAGCACTACCTCCGCCTTGATAAACATTATGGATGAGCTGCATGTAGCGAAAGATAAAGGTTTTGGAAGTATTTTGGCGACGCTTGTTTTCTCTGAAGCGTTCGACTCAGTGAATTATGAACTGTTTCTTGCCAAATTAAATTTCTATAGGTTTAATGAAATCGCTATAAAATTGGTTTTTGTCTCATATTTGAGCGGACGGAGTCAGGTGACGAAGGTAAAAGAAAACTGCTCTTCCTCGCTGTCGAAGGGTTCCTCAAGGGTCATGTTTAGGGCCTGTTATGTTCATTTTATATACTGCTGATCTTGAACTTGCATTGTCCTCGTTTTCACTCTACTCCTATGCGGATGACTCTCAGATGCTTCTAACATATCCCCCTCCAGGTGTCCATGAAGCGGTGCAGTGTTTCAATGCTGATCTGCGTAGGGTTAAAGAGTGGTCGGAGGGACATGGCCTAAAGTTGAATGCAGATAAGTGTTCTGTGGTGCATTTTTGCTCACCATCCATTAAAGATACCATGAACAGGAGTCTTCTCTCTGTTTCTGTTGAGGGTATTTGTTTGGAAGATCGTGTTTTTGTTAAAGTCCTGGGAGTTATAATTGACAATCAGCTAAACTTTCCTTAACATTGTTGAATTGATTTCTCAACGTGCAATGTGTAAATTGAGAGTTTTGAATAGATACAGAGCGTTAATTCCAATGCTTTCAAAGCTGCATATTGTAAATTCTCTGGTATTTCCATCAATATATTACGCCCTTCCAGTGTTTGGTAGCTGCTTAACTCAAGAGGCAAATGTCATCCTTGCACGGATACAGAACAGTGCGCTGAGGTTTGTTTATAATCTAAAAAAAATTTGACCACATCTCACCTTATCGCAAAAGAGCAAAATTTACACTATGTTCAAGATATTTGTACGCTCCAAACCGTGACACTGGTGCATAAGGTTTTGCTAACTGGTGAAACCCTCTTACCTGAGACGGAAACTAGTGGCGCGAGCGACCTCTAAGAGAACGGCACACTCGACAGGACGACAAGCTGCAACTGCCGCGTGTGCGGTTGGAGGCTACAAAAAGGTCCTTCTCGTACTTTGGACCCCAGGAGTACAATGCCTTACCACCAGTTATAAAGACTTTGTCTGTTAAAACTTTCAAAAAGGAAGTTAAAACTGTATAGGTACCTTAATGATGTATTGTTGTTTAAGTATGAATTTTCTATGTAAATTACCAGCACGAAATATTTGGGTGTCACAGTTTTAAAAGACGAATTGTACTGTTATGATTAGTTTGACGTGAGTCGATTTGTAAAACAGATTGTAAACTGAAATCCGCTCAAGAATAAAGGCCTTATTTTATTTATTTATTATCGACTTCTACACGCGCTTCTCCGGAGTCACCAAGGACATAGTGAAAACTCTGAAGCAAGCCCAGTACGACCTGCTCCACTACATAAAGAGTGATATGATCCTCGTAGGGCACGGCATCGAGAACGATCTTCGGTTGCTGAAGATTGGCCACACCTTGGTGGTAGACGCATCGGCGATCTTCTCCAAAAAACACGGACTCACGTGCCGCAGGTCCTTGCCCAAAGAATACCTCTGGAAGAATATTCAGATCAGTGCTACAGGTCATGACTCCCTGGAGGACGCAAGAGCCGCCCTGAGGTTGGTGCTGAAGAGAATTAGGATGGACCGAGATGCCTCAGACCCTCCGAAGCAGCCCGCTGGCAAGTCCTCATCCAAAATCTGAAGCATTTTAGAAGCATTATTTTTCACTACAGAAATGTACGTGTTGTTTTTTTATATTTTTATACTAATGGTGGTGTTAACCTATGTGTAACTAGTTTCAAAAAAACTACTATTTATGTGATTTGTATACTTTCCTTATTTCCTTTCTCATTACTCCGACGAAGTTGGAACAAATTAATTCTAGCGACATCTCTCGTATCAAATATATAATATTCCTTTAGATAAATAGATACATTAGGAAAGGCTTATTTGCTGGAAGTAACATAGGCATATTTTTAGGGAGGTGGCTGCTTCACTGTTGCTGCCAGCTCCATTTCCTCCACACACGCACGCACGCGTGCGCGCGCACACACACACACACGATTATTTAAATCTGTCATTGTTACATAGTTCCACGACTTGATTCATTGTAAAGATGAAAGGTATTGAATACATAATTATAATTATGAAATTGATAAGAAATCTATTTTCAAATTATCAAGCAGTAAAGATATTAATTTTGCAAAAAATAATTGAAATGCGCAGGGAAGCGCGCCGGGTCCGCTGGGTTGTAGTGTAAAATCTAAATTTTTAGTTACTAGAGATTAGGGAAGAGGTGAACTGCATTTTGTGAGTACGATTTAAAGTATATTATCTGGTATATAATAGTTTTGGAACTTTCTATCCAAGTAAAGTGACTAGGACAATCTTGGCATGATTTTGGGGGTGTTTGGTGGAGGGGGTGTCAGGACCCCAAACTCGGCGTAGATGTGAGGTCATATTATGAGGGTAATTTAAAATAATCAGGAAACATTATAGAAAATCCATTTAGTTTACGTACAATAAAGTATTGAATGGGCTATTTCTTTGTCTCGAGAAATTGTTTAATTTTCAAAATTCTCTTGTCGGATAAGTCGATGACATTGAAATACCCGGCTAGAAGTCTTTCTATAAGAAATGAGCTAAGAAATATATTTAAAATCCGAACGTTTCGTAGTCAGGATTATTAATTATTCAATTGTGTTACAATGTAAATAAAATTGCCTACATCAAGGTGATATTGTTTATATGAGGTAAGTGCTCATAAGGGTTTAAATTAAATTACAACTTTTTTAACAACGGAGCAGATTAAAGATATTGTTATAAATACAGCCCTTGCAACAAATATTGCCCTTGTTATAAATATTGAAGGCAACTGGTCGGAAAAATTATCTTTTTAACATACTAAACGGATTTAGTTACGATTTCCTTCCACATTTCCTTTCATGTTCGAACACGTGCCTCCCCCACCCCAAAAGGTTCTTTCCATGTAGAATTTTTCATTGTCAGTTCAGTATTTCTCAAGACAGTGCGCTTCCGCGACAGTGGAATGCGGTGTCCAGTGCGAGCCGTATCTCACTTTAACAAAGGATCATTTGCCTACTGCGGTGGACTTTGCTGTGCCGGTACATCGCGCCACTCAGACTGACCGAGCTCCGACAGGGGACTCTGCTGTCCAGAGCGAGTCTTCGTCGCAACTGTCATGCCAACTTACGGCTGTGCAGTGCGAGTTGCTCGGACCGACAGTTGAGGTTGAGGTTTTGGAAGCGGAGGAGCAGTGCCTGAAGCTTCAAAGTATCACCTGCGAGGACGAGAGCATGATCGAACAGCCTTGGACGAAGGTTGTACACAAAAAATCAGCAAAAGAAAAAAATTACATAAAGATACAAAATACTCACTCTGCAACGAAGTAAAAGCCTAATAAACCCAAACGCAGGCGAAGAAAAAAATAAGAACATGAGGAATCAGATAACACAAGCACCAAAAACTCTCGTGCAATTCAAAACAGTGGGGATAAGTGGTGACAGCCACTCTCGTCATCTCGCCGGACTGGTAGGAAAACTGGTGGCTCCTGCAACAACGGTCAGTGGCATCTGCAAGCCCGGGGCCAAGCTGCTCAACATCCTGAGACCCTCCCCAACACACAACTCACATTGCGAGGTGCTAATTGCGGGAAGCAATTATCTGGCAGACGGCGAGCAGAAGAACATATATCTTCACTTAGAGAGGCAAATCGCGGCTAGACCCACGAACACCGAGATGGTCATCGTTACTCTCCCACACCGCCACGACTTGGAGCCTGACAATCCTACTCACTTGGAGACCGCGCTGGTAAATGCTTTTATTCAGGAGCTGGCTGTGAGACACGGAACTCGCGTGGTCGACTTCAACAGGATCAGTCGACAGTGTTTCACAGCCCACGGCCAACACCTCAACATGAGCGGCAAGCGTAAGCTGGCGGAGCTCATGGTGGACAGCCTCGCTGCTGAATGTACGGTGCCTTTGAGGAAGACTGAAGCCCCGCGTCCGACTCTCCGAAAACGAGGGTGCGTCGTCAGAGACTGCACGACTCCTATGCCGCCGCGGTCAAGAAGACTTTAGACAAGGAACCTGTTTTTTTAGAGACTCCTACAAACTGTATTACTTTAGACATAGGAAAAATATAAACAAAAAGCGCTCTTTCAGGGACCCCATATTTCAGCGCCAGAACAAATATGATAGATACGCCAAATCAACGACAAACGAATGCAAATTTTCTAAATAAAAATTCAATTTGGCTGCTACACCAAAACGCCCAATTCGCAACCAACAAGCTCGATGAATTGCAACTCGTCTGTGAAGAGCAGAACACAGATATACTTGTCGTGACTGAAAACTGGTATAACAACAAAAGCATTGAACTCTGCAAAATTCCAAATTTCAATAGGGCTACTTATTATTGCAGACAACTCTCCAAAGGAGGGGGAGTCTCGATTTTTCTAAAAAACAACTTCAAGTTCACAGTGTTTTCAATCAAGGAAACAGTGGAAAAAGATTTCGAAGCAGCTGGAATCAATTTCGACATCAACAAATCAAAAACAATCGTTGTCGGTATTTATAGGTCTCCCAATGGAAGCGATGATGTTTTCTTTTCAAAATTAGAATCTTTACTGATAGACCTGACCAACCTTCAGCTGAATTATGTCCTGATGGGAGATTTCAATGTCGACGCGCTGAATAACACTTATCCTACCACAATATTTGGGGCTTCTATTTTTTGCCTTTATTTTCTTGTGTCTTACATAACTAGTGTCCTTAATTCTAATATGGTTTAAAAAACAATTTCCAAATATCTTATTCCAAATAAACTTAAGGTAACATTGTCGAGTCTTAGGAGTAGGAGAAAAGTCAATCAAGTGTCAATAAATTACTAAAATACTAAAATACTAAATAACATGCAATAAATGGTAATAAATAGTTAAAATCGTCAATATATACTAAATAACATGCAATAAATAAATAAATAACTATAAAAACACATGGAAGTTCAGTCTTGCCACTGCTGGACACCGGATACATGGGTGACATATATGTCTCGGGCTCCAGCGAATGGCCTCGGAGACGCAGCGACGGGAGAGGGATGTGCCGTATCTACGGTGAACCCCGTGGCGTTGCCAGGGTCCCCCAGTTGGCGCTGTCCCACGCACCCAGGGAGCCGACGATGAAGGCGTCCACGGAAGTCCTGTAGCCTCCGGCCGTCAGCATCCGGGCGAGTGGTCCATAGGTGTCCACAGCTTCCTCTCCCGCGCTGCCCTCGATGGCCCGCCAGCCGTCCTCGTACGGAACGGCGATGTCGACGATCTTGACGATCTTGTTGTGAGCGTCGATCATCACCACATCCGGACGGCAGCGCACCATCTCCTCCGGAAAAATCGTCTCGGCCTTGGAGCAGCGCTTTGTAGGGGCACCCGCTGGTTCACGCGGACCTCAACTCCCTCCGCAGGTCTGATGGCAGCGACGAGGAGATCCTGGGACGGCGTTGTGTCTTCGCGTGATGCCAGTAGCGAGGGCTGGAGGTGCAGTGGCAGAGCACGTGGGCGGTGGTCTCGTCGTGTTGACCACACCGCCTACAACGCCGATCGTTGGACTCCCCAACGCCGGCAGCCGTTGAGAGGGAGGACATTCAACCTGGCCCGGTGAACAAACCTGCCAGTCCGCAAAGCGTGTGTAGCGTCCCTCGTGCAGCATGTGGTTGGCAGTGGCGCAGGTGGTGGTGACCCTGGCCACCCTTCCCTGGTCGGGTTTCGCGGAAAGGGTGGCCCTGAAGTGTTGCTGCAGCGAGGTGTGCAGACTGGCCGACAGCGCGTGACGGGAGCCCCTGTCGACGATCCTGAGAGCCCTATCCCCAGGGATCGTGATTTGGAATGTTGCCCTGCCGGCACACCAGCCCCAGCGCAGGTCAGGCAAGCGCTTCTTCAGCCTATTCAGAGCCGCCCGCGCGGCAGAAAAAGTTGGTGGCAACATTGGAGTTCCCGGGGAAGTCGCCGTTGAGGTATCCCACAAGGAACTCCATTCCAGCGCGGGCAGCACTCCTCTGGCCCGCAGAGGCCGCCAATCGCCTCCAAGGCAAGCGAGGCCACCCTGGCATCCGGTGAGGTGAGGAGCCTGAACGCGTGGTTGATGGCGGCCAGGTCCGAGAGGTCGGCCAGCGGGACGAGTCCAGCCCCGCCGCAGGAAGGTGGGAGATAGACCAACTCGGCACTGGCGCGTGAAGGGACGTTGAAGATCTTCTTCACACCACACTTGATCTTACTGTCCAGGCTCCTAAAGTGCAGTCTTGCGGATCCGCGCGGTCTTCAAGTTGAACTCCAGCTGCGGGACGATGAAGGTCCGCAAGGCGTGCAACTTCTGGCCAAGGTGCCAGCACACTCCGAAGGACGGCCTCAGTCTCGGCCTCCAACCTGGCGATGGTGGCGACCGGGGTTTTTTGATCCACCTTCATCCCAGTGGGGACTCCAAGGTGTTGGTAGGACTCCCCTTCGCCGAGGACCCGAAAGCGGCGCACCGTAGATCCGGAAGACAGAAGGTCTAGTTGTCCTCCGGGCAACATGGAGCCGTGGCACACTTGGTGGGCTTGAAGCGTAAGTCCCCACCCACGTCGCAGCTGGAATTACGACGTCTAGCAGCGCCTGAAGAGACGGCTCCGACCTCCGCTACAAGGGCGAGGTCATCGGCGTAGGCCAGGACGCTGACGCTGGTGCCGTGAAGTACTGCTCCAATGCTGGTCCTCCAGTGCAGTGAGCGGCCGAATCAGGTACTCCATCACCAGGTTTGAAGAGGATGGGGGCGAGTGGGCAGCCCTGGCGAACTCCAGCTCCAAAGGTGATGGGGTCAGTCGATCCTCTGGAGTGGCGGATGGAAGTGGAGCTCCCCTGGTACAAGTCCTCGATGAAGCGCAGCTGGTCTTGTGAGAGCCCCGCAGAAACGGAGCGCGGCGAGTGAGGGCGGAGTGGGGACACTGCCGAAGGCGTTGGCGAGGGTCCAACCACGCCACGCAGAGCTCACTCCCACGACGCCTTGCGTCATCGAGGAGTTCCTGGAGGATGAAGTTGTGCTCCAGGCAGCCCTCCGCTGGGGTGAACCCCTTCTGAGCCCCCGAGATGAGATTGTTCTCGGAGGGCCCCACCTGGAGAGACGATCCGCCAGGAGACTGCAGAGGAGCTTCCCCGCAGTGTTGGAGAGGGCGATGGGACGCCAGTTATTTGATGTCGCCAGGGCTGTCCTTCTTGTGAATCAGCACCGGTAGAGGAAGACTTCCAGGATGGCGGGAAGCGCCTGGCGGTGATGCAGAGGTTGAAGACCGCCGCCAGCACGTTTCCTGTCGGGTCTCTACGGCGCCACACGTTGTACCGCACCCCATCAGGGCCAGGGGCAGTATTGGAGGCCCTCCTCAGCAGGAGGGAGATCTCTTCAGGCAGTGCAGAGTCAAGCAGTGGAGGGGGGTGCGGAGCGGGAGAGTGACCAGGCAATTCGGCGGAGGGGACACCGGCACATCCGTCTCTCGAGGTATAAGAAGCCTCAAAGTGGACTCTTAAATGGTCTCCTCAGGGATGGAACCAGAATGGCTAAGAGGAGCCCAAAACTTTCCCTCATCGCCTTCCGAGGAGCCTGTCGGTAGAGGCGCTGGAGCCCTGGCGGCCTCCCTGACGTCCCGGCGATTGTCACGTGGGTGCAGCAGCAGCACGGCGACGAGGAAGCCTAGGAGGATTTGTGGGCTGCGGTGCCGTCGAGAGTGAGGCCGTCATCTCATCCAGAGCGACGATGAACTCGTCCCACGGGGTTCCCCGGGATGAATCGGGGCAGCCACTGGCGCTGCCAAGCTGTGAGATGGTCAGAGAGCTCAGCAGGAGAGCCAGGAGGCAACCCAGGCGACGGAGGATCAGGTGGAGGGGTCTGGAGATCCAGGGTGAGCGACGGCCAGGCGGCATGGCTCCGTGACAGGCCGTAGCCGGTGAGATGGTGGGGGGTCCGGCAAAGGAGGGCGGCCGGGCGAAGGCTCCGGCGAAGGGGGAGGCGGTGCCAAGGGCGGATGTACCGGTGAAGGCAGAGGCGGCGGCGGCGGAGAAGGTAGTTCCAACAGATGGAGGGTGGTCTAAGGGGACCCTGGGAGGGGTCAATTCCCGATCCTCTGGCAGACGGCGACGTCGCAGGGCATTCCGCGCTCTTGCCGCCGCAGATCCAGCCCGTTGGAGGATGGGTGGAGATTCCAGGGACTCAGGGAGAAAGATGATGATGATGAGGAGGGGGCAGGGTGAAGCCTGGGGCTCCTGTGCAGGACGAGCAGGGGTGGCGACCCGCAAAATGAGGTTCCTGCAGGCCATCAAATGGATGTTGAAGAAATCCCCAACTCGTCCTCATTCCCCACCTCAAATGGTGTTCCCTGGTGCTCTTCCTCAAAATGGGCCTTCGCTCTCTTGAAGGGAAATATTTGTGCTCCCGACAGCTAATTCGGTGTCACAGCACACATAAGAGAGCTCCCATCCTGGGCCCATGGTCTTGTATGAGATGCCTTTTTAGTCCCTCCCGCTTTCTGATAGTCAGTACACCTGACTCACGACATACAGGGCACTGAAAGCGGTTGGTGACCGGCAGGGCAATGTATAATGTAGGAGGAACCTCCATGCAGGACCGGCAGTAGAAGTTTGAAGAAGCAGAAGGGGGGAAGCAGAAAATGAAACAGAAGCAGAGAAAGATTAGAAAAAATCATGCAGAGAGTCATGCAGTGAGTGAAGCCAAGCAAGCATGCAAATGAAGATGATGGAGAGCTTGATGTGGGAGAAAAAGCAAGAAAACCGAAGAAAATTGAGTGAAGAGAAGTTGAGAAAAGGCAAAAAAGTCCGAAAACGTGCAAAGTTTAAGCATGCAGCCGGCCTACATGGACACACGGTGCTGCAGACGATGGGGTCAGCGGCCCACCACATTGAACAGCACCGCACTGAAGGTCTCCTACAGCTCAGCGCTTTATTCGGGAAAGCTGGTGCCCCTAGCCAGCCCCACCGGGACTCCTGGTTAGGCAGGGCGAAGCTGCCAGGAGTGCGTCCCACCACTCCCCCAGGAAATCCAAACAAAAAAGCCTCAAGCGCTCGCTCTGAGACTCAAACTTATGGCTAAGATCAATTGATCTTAGCCAAAAGGCCGAGAAGCGATCTACTTGTCGATATGCGTCCTTCGGCTTGTAGTTGTTGGTAAAATCTCCAACGAGAGTAACGCCAACGACACAAACTGCTATCGACAATATCGTATCCAAAATTTCAAAAGTTGCAGTGTCTGTGGTCAATACAGCCATCTTGGACCACTACGGCCAAGAGGCTATAATTATGGGAAAACAAATCGAGAGGGAGCCCAAAATTACAAAAATCATAAGAGATACAAGGCCAAATAACATTGCTCTTCCTAATGCTTCCCTTTCAAAGGAACAATGGAATTTTCTAAATTTTACATAACCCGTAGAACAGCGGTTTCAATCATTTAATAATTGCCTTAATTATCATCTCGGTCTATGCTGTCCTACAAAAACAATCAAAGTTTGCCCTAAAAAGACAAACAGTAACTGGATCACGAAAGGAATACTAGTTTCGAGAGAAAAAATGAAATTTTGCTCCGAAATTTACCGGACTAATGTAAATGAAAGTTTCAAAATTTATTTTCAAAATTATAAAAAGATTTATAAAAAAGTGATCCAGGCGGTAAAAGCATATGATGTCTCGAGTAAAATTCTTTCTTCCAAAAACTTTTCCAAAACTGTGTGGGATATCATTAATAATTAATCCAAAACTTCCAAACAAATCAAAGTGAAAATTGGAGATAGATTGGTGCAGGACGAAGGGGAGGTTGCCCATGAGTTTAACGGGTTTTTTGCATCTGTTGCTTGTGGGCTGGATCCTCGGCTGTCTGAGCCTCAAGTTACCCAAACGCGAAGACAGTGCCCAGCATCATCTATGATGTTGGCGCCAGTTCTTGAGAAAGAGCTAACCGAAATTATCCAACAGCTCCCAGCTAAAAAATCAACCGATCTTAATTTAATGTCCATGTGGCTCATAAAAAAGTTTTCCCATCACATTCTGAGCCTCCTAACTCAACTAGTGAATTTTTCTTTCCAAACAGGAGTTTTTCCCTCACTCCTAAAAATGGCTAAAGTAACTCCTATTTTCAAAAAGGATGACCCATATTCCATCAATAACTATCGGCCTGTCTCCATTTTGCCAGTTCTAAGCAAAGTGTTTAAAAAACTCTTTTTGGTAAGAATGCTTGGATTTCTTAATATTCACAACCAGCTCTCTGATGACCAATGGGGCTTCAGAAAGGGCAAATCGACGGTAGATGCAGTAGTGAGTCTAGTCGAAAGAGTTGTAGAGGGATTAGAAAGTCGAAACCCCACCTTAAGTGTGTTTCTCGACTTATCCAAAGCGTCTGAATGTGTTGACCATAATATACTGCTTGACAAGTGTGGCATGTAACCGCCACGGTGATCGGGTCGGTCAGTGTGCAGGAGCTAAACGGGCGACCTTTGACCGAATATCGGAACGGGCACAATCAGGGCGATTATTGGTGAACGGGTTTGGTCGAGCACGCACTTGTGGTGGAAGAGCGAGCGGACGTGTACGCTGACGGACGTTGGAGACTGGACGGGTATCCGTGAGTTGGACGTAGTTTAAATTAAATTTTTATTACAATTTAGGTGCCAATAAATTATGGCGGGCTAGGCAGGTTAGACGGAGGATCGTGAGGGTTGTGGGGGTCGGGAAATACGGGCAGCATGGTTCGGGTATCGAGGGTCAATCCGTGTTTTAATTTTTAGGGGGTTTTAATTATGGGGGAATATTAATCTCTAATTCTAAATCAAAGCTGGCTAGAGGAGTGTCCCAGCATAATGACAGATCCGGGCCTTTGGGGAGGAATATGATTTTGGTTTGGTGTTAGGATCACCACGTGGTTGACCATTTCCGGAGAATAGGTTTAACTATTATGGTAATAATCTACCTTCGTTACAGTAATGATAGCAAGCATTTTAAGAATTAAATATTGGCAGAGTTTCTATTCTTAATAATTTCTCCTCTAGCCAGCATTATTCCGAATAATTTAATGAGTCATATAACCGGATTTCAATTTTTCACTTGTTTTCATCTATATTCAAAATTTATCTTACAAAGTCATTATAAAACCGTCTTAATGTCTCGCAGAGATTATTGAGTAGTTTTTTTCTTTTATATTAAAGATAGCCATAATTTGTCGGAGCCCTGAAAGCTTAACATAATAAAGAAGAATTAAATCATATTTTATTGCCTTTGTGTGGGGATTAACTATAAAACAAAACAACTTTCACACTTGTTATACATGGAAAGCTTCAATAAATATTATTGGGGTACATTGTTATGTATTCTATTCTTTTCAGAGATCACTGCTTGAGTTTTAACCAATTATTTTAAGTTTATTTCATAGAAGAATTTGTTTGTATGGCAAACAGTTAATCGTCTAATTTAGGGGCTTGACAATTCTTTTTTAAAGCCAAATTTGCACTTATTCTTACTTACTTGCACGTTCTTTTGACAATGTTGAAAATTATAATAAATGGACCATCGCGTCGGCGTCATTATGGCCAGATTTGTAATGAAACCATTGAAGATAACAATGGATTTCCTGTATCAAAGCTTTCAGATTATTTTACAGAAACACCACAAACAATACTGTAATGTGATATCCCGGCGTATAATAATCTTTAAGCCGTTTCAATTTCTTTTTCATATACATAATAAGCAAACATACTTGGTAAAATAAAGGAATAAATCCTCCGAAATCATGAAAACAGTTTGTGAAATGTGTTTTTAATTATAATTTTTATAAATTCAAATTGATAAATAATAATGATAAATAAAGTTAAACGCGGATATTGATAATTTTTTTCCTAAACCAATTAAAAATTGTGAGTAGGCTAATTTGGGAGTTCCAGAACAGTCTTATAACTTCCGTGTCGAATATCCAACAATAATTTACTAATTCTAACTCTACGCCCCTTGCCAATAAATCTACGATATAGAAAACATTACATTGTTAAACATTTAGTTCTTTCCCGCCAGCTGTAACTCATCAAGTACCTATTAATTTTATGGTAAACAAACGCGGTGAAATTAGTTATTATTTTGCTCAGTACCCTTTATTCAATGTTACAATTAATCCCTACAACTATTAAGTAGGTAAGAAATAACAAATCTTAATTCTAAATCGTGTTTTCTACCAATGTAAAGAAAAGTTCACTGAAAAAGCGTAGTGTTAAAAGTAGCAAGGTTTGAAATGGCGTGACAATAATTATTAAGGTTTGACTTTCTCGAAAATGAAGCGTTGCAAAAATTTTGCGTTCCTTAACCAGAAATAAAATATTGAACTAAGTCAAATACGTAATAATTATTCGTTTCTTGAGTGGTGGGAAGAAGGTAAATAAAATAATTCCGTGTCAGGTCAAGCTAACCCTCCTAGTGATAAGGATCTTTATTTACGAACCAATTAGGTTATCGTTCAGTGGTGAGATATTAATTTAACCAAGAAATTGCGTACCACAGCTTTATATGAGTCTTGTAAACTAATGTCGCTCTTAAATAACTGTTAATAATAAGGTGAACAATTATTTAATTTCCGTATTTTTATTCTAATCGAAGATTGGCGAAATTATACACTCTAAATTGCATTGCATACTATTAAAATTAACCTAATGTCTGTAGCCCATTCAAATCAATGATGTAACTAAGACTAAAAATACCAAATCGTACATACCTTACTGACCCCGTTAGGTTAGCCGGTCATCCTGAGATAAGCGCTATCTTAATGCACTTATTTAAAAAGATGTGTACTATTTGTGAACACAAACCATATATCTGTTACCTTGCAACCAAGAATAAGGGCAAATTTGGCTATTAAAAATGAATTTGTCGAGCCCCTAATTAGACGATTAACTGTTTGCCATATAAACAAATTCTTCTATGAAATAAACTTAAAATAATTGGTTTAAAACTCAAGCAGTGATCTCTGAAAAGAATAGAATACATAACAATGGTACCCCAATAATATTTATTGAAGCTTTCCATGTATAACAATGTGTGAAAGTTGTTTTGTTTTATAGTTAATCCCCACACAAAGGCAATAAAATATGATTTAATTCTTCTTTATTATGTTTAAGCTTTCAGGGCTCCGACAAATTATGGCTATCTTTAATATAAAAGAAAAACACTACTCAATAATCTCTGCGAGACATTAAGACGGTTTTATAATGACTTTGTAAGATAAATTTTGAATATAGATGAAAAACAAGTGAAAAATTTAAATCCGGTTATATGACTTCATTAAATTATTCGGAATAATGCTGGCTAGAGGAGAAATTATTAAGAATAGAAACTCTGCCCAATATTTAATTCTTAAAATGCTTGCTATCATTACTGTAACGAAGGTAGATTATTACCATAATAGTTAAACCTATTCTCCGGAATGGTCAACCACGTGGTGATCCTAACACCAAACCAAAATCATATTCCTCCCCAAAGGCCCGGATCTGTCATTATGCTGGGACACCTCCTCTAGCCAGCTTTGATTTAGAATTAGAGATTAATATTCCCCCATAATTAAAACCCCCCTAAAAATTAAAACACGGATTGACCCTCGATACCCGAACCATGCTGCCCGTATTTCCCGACCCCCCCACAACCCCTCACGATCCTCCGTCTAACCTGCCTAGCCCGCCATAATTTATTGGCACCTAAAATTGTAATAAAAATTTAATTTAAACTACGTCCAACTCACGGATACCCGTCCAGTCTCCAACGTCCGTCAGCGTACACGTCCGCTCGCTCCTCCACCACAAGTGCGTGCTCGACCAAACCCGTTCACCGATAATCGCCCTGATTGTGCCCGTTCCGATATTCGGTCAAAGGTCGCCCGTTTAGCTCCTGCACACTGACCGACCCGATCACCGTGGCGGTTACATGCCACACTTGTCAAGCAGTATATTATGGTCAACACATTCAAACGCTTTGGATTAAGTCGAGAAACACACTTAAGGTGGGGGTTTCGACTTTGTCTAATCCCTCTACAACTCTTTCGACTAGACTCACTACTGCATCTACCGTCGATTTGCCCTTTCTGAAGCCCCATTGGTCATCAGAGAGCTGGTTGTGAATATTAAGAAATCCAAGCATTCTTACCAAAAAGAGTTTTTTATAACACTTTGCTCAGAACTGGCAAAATGGAGACAGGCCGATAGTTATTGATGGAATATTGGGTCATCCTTTTTGAAAATAGGAGTTACTTTAGCCATTTTTTAGGAGTGAGGGAAAAAACTCCTGTTTGGAAAGAAAAATTCACTAGTTGAGTTAGGAGGCTCAGAATGTGATGGGAAAACTTTTTTATGAGCCACATGGACATTAAATTAAGATCGGTTGATTTTTTTTAGCTGGGAGCTGTTGGATAATTTCGGTTAGCTCTTTCTCAAGAACTGGCGCCAACATCATAGATGATGCTGGGCACTGTCTTCGCGTTTGGGTAACTTGAGGCTCAGACAGCCGAGGATCCAGCCCACAAGCAACAGATGCAAAAAACCCGTTAAACTCATGGGCAACCTCCCCTTCGTCCTGCACCAATCTATCTCCAATTTTTCACTTTGATTTGTTTGGAAGTTTTGGATTTATTATTAATGATATCCCACACAGTTTTTGGAAAAGTTTTTGGAAGAAAGAATTTTACTCGAGACATCATATGCTTTTTTACCGCCTGGATCACTTTTTTATAAATCTTTTTATAATTTTGAAAATATAAATTTTGAAACTTTCATTTACATTAGTCCGGTAAATTTCGGAGCAAAATTTCATTTTTTCTCTCGAAAACTAGTATTCCTTTCGTGATCCAGTTACTGTTTGTCTTTTTAGGGCAAACTTTGATTGTTTTTGTAGGACAGCATAGACCGAGATGATAATTAAGGCAATTATTAAATGATTGAAACCGCTGTTCTACGGGTTTTTATGTAAAATTTAGAAAATTCCATTGTTCCTTTGAAAGGGAAGCATTAGGAAGAGCAATGTTATTTGGCCTTGTGTCTCTTATGATTTTTGTAATTTTGGGCTCCCTCTCGATTTGTTTTCCCATAATTATAGCCTCTTGGCCGTAGTGGTCCGAGATGGCTGTATTGACCACAGACACTGCAACTTTTGAAATTTTGGATACGATATTGTCGATAGCAGTTTGTGTCGTTGGCGTTACTCTCGTTGGAGATTTTACCAACAACTACAAGCCGAAGGACGCATATCGACAAGTAGTATTGTGGTAGGATGAGTGTTATTCAGCGCGTCGACATTGAAATCTCCCATCAGGACATAATTCAGCTGAAGGTTGGTCAGGTCTATCAGTAAAGATTCTAATTTTGAAAAGAAAACATCATCGCTTCCATTGGGAGACCTATAAATACCGACAACGATTGTTTTTGATTTGTTGATGTCGAAATTGATTCCAGCTGCTTCGAAATCTTTTTCCACTGTTTCCTTGATTGAAAACACTGTGAACTTGAAGTTGTTTTTTAGAAAAATCGAGACTCCCCCTCCTTTGGAGAGTTGTCTGCAATAATAAGTAGCCCTATTGAAATTTGGAATTTTGCAGAGTTCAATGCTTTTGTTGTTATACCAGTTTTCAGTCACGACAAGTATATCTGTGTTCTGCTCTTCACAGACGAGTTGCAATTCATCGAGCTTGTTGGTTGCGAATTGGGCGTTTTGGTGTAGCAGCCAAATTGAATTTTTATTTAGAAAATTTGCATTCGTTTGTCGTTGATTTGGCGTATCTATCATATTTGTTCTGGCGCTGAAATATGGGGTCCCTGAAAGAGCGCTTTTTGTTTATATTTTTCCTATGTCTGAAGTAATACAGTTGTAGGAGTCTCTAAAAAAAACAGGTTCCTTGTCTAAAGTCTTCTTGACCGCGGCGGCATAGGAGTCGTGCAGTCTCTGACGACGCACCCTCGTTTCGGAGAGTCGGACGCGGGGCTTCAGTCTTCCTCAAAGGCACCGTACATTCAGCAGCGAGGCTGTCCACCATGAGCTCCGCCAGCTTACGCTTGCCGCTCATGTTGAGGTGTTGGCCGTGGGCTGTGAAACACTGTCGACTGATCCTGTTGAAGTCGACCACGCGAGTTCCGTGTCTCACACCCAGCTCCTGAATAAAAGCATTTACCAGCGCGGTCTCCAAGTGAGTAGGATTGTCAGGCTCCAAGTCGTGGCGGTGTGGGAGAGTAACGATGACCATCTCGGTGTTCGTGGGTCTAGCCGCGATTTGCCTCTCTAAGTGAAGATATATGTTCTTCTGCTCGCCGTCTGCCAGATAATTGCTTCCCGCAATTAGCACCTCGCAATGTGAGTTGTGTGTTGGGGAGGGTCTCAGGATGTTGAGCAGCTTGGCCCCGGGCTTGCAGATGCCACTGACCGTTGTTGCAGGAGCCACCAGTTTTCCCACCAGTCCGGCGAGATGACGAGAGTGGCTGTCACCACTTATCCCCACTGTTTTGAATTGCACGAGAGTTTTTGGTGCTTGTGTTATCTGATTCCTCAGGTTCTTATTTTTTCTTCGCCTGCGTTTGGGTTTATTAGGCTTTTACTTCGTTGCAGAGTGAGTATTTTGTATCTTCATGTAATTTTTTTCTTTTGCTGATTTTTTGTGTACAACCTTCGTCCAAGGCTGTTCGATCATGCTCTCGTCCTCGCAGGTGATACTTTGAAGCTTCAGGCACTGCTCCTCCGCTTCCAAAACCTCAACCTCAACTGTCGGTCCGAGCAACTCGCACTGCACAGCCGTAAGTTGGCATGACAGTTGCGACGAAGACTCGCTCTGGACAGCAGAGTCCCCTGTCGGAGCTCGGTCAGTCTGAGTGGCGCGATGTACCGGCACAGCAAAGTCCACCGCAGTAGGCAAATGATCCTTTGTTAAAGTGAGATACGGCTCGCACTGGACACCGCATTCCACTGTCGCGGAAGCGCACTGTCTTGAGAAATACTGAACTGACAATGAAAAATTCTACATGGAAAGAACCTTTTGGGGTGGGGGAGGCACGTGTTCGAACATGAAAGGAAATGTGGAAGGAAATCGTAACTAAATCCGTTTAGTATGTTAAAAAGATAATTTTTCCGACCAGTTGCCTTCAATATTTATAACAAGGGCAATATTTGTTGCAAGGGCTGTATTTATAACAATATCTTTAATCTGCTCCGTTGTTAAAAAAGTTGTAATTTAATTTAAACCCTTATGAGCACTTACCTCATATAAACAATATCACCTTGATGTAGGCAATTTTATTTACATTGTAACACAATTGAATAATTAATAATCCTGACTACGAAACGTTCGGATTTTAAATATATTTCTTAGCTCATTTCTTATAGAAAGACTTCTAGCCGGGTATTTCAATGTCATCGACTTATCCGACAAGAGAATTTTGAAAATTAAACAATTTCTCGAGACAAAGAAATAGCCCATTCAATACTTTATTGTACGTAAACTAAATGGATTTTCTATAATGTTTCCTGATTATTTTAAATTACCCTCATAATATGACCTCACATCTACGCCGAGTTTGGGGTCCTGACACCCCCTCCACCAAACACCCCCAAAATCATGCCAAGATTGTCCTAGTCACTTTACTTGGATAGAAAGTTCCAAAACTATTATATACCAGATAATATACTTTAAATCGTACTCACAAAATGCAGTTCACCTCTTCCCTAATCTCTAGTAACTAAAAATTTAGATTTTACACTACAACCCAGCGGACCCGGCGCGCTTCGCTGCGCATTTCAATTATTTTTTTGCAAAATTAATATCTTTACTGCTTGATAATTTGAAAATAGATTTCTATCAATTTCATAATTATAATTATGTATTCAATACCTTTCATCTTTACAATGAATCAAGTCGTGGAACTATGTAACAATGACAGATTTAAATAATCGTGTGTGTGTGTGTGTGTGTGTGTGTGTGTGTGTGTGTGTGTGTGCGCGCGCGCGCGCACACGCGTGCGTGCGTGTGTGGAGGAAGGAAATGGAGCTGGGCAGCAACAGTGAAGCAGCCACCTCCCTAAAAATGTGCCTATGTTACTTCCAGCAAATAAGCCTTTCCTAATGTATCTATTTATCTAAAGGAATATTATATATTTGATACGAGAGATGTCGCTAGAATTAATTTGTTCCAACTTCGTCGGAGTAATGAGAAAGGAAATAAGGAAAGTATACAAATCACATAAATAGTAGTTTTTTTGGAAAACTAGTTACACATAGGTTAACACCACCATTAGTATAAAAATATAAAAAAACAACACGTACATTTCTGTAGTGAAAAATAATGCTTCTAAAATTTTTTTTTTTTTTTTTTTTTTTTTTTTTTTTTTTTTTTTTTTACGTAGGGGGAATGCATTTGCGCACGGAGTGTGGGACTCCCTTGCGGACTACCCACTAAACCCCCTACGGGCCACGGAGAGCCCAGGCCGGAACCCTTTCGGATGACATCTTGCCTGGTCCGTGTGTCTTATGTCTCAACCAGGACAAAACTACTTGTTTCGGAAGCTAGGGGTCAGCCAGGCATCCGTCTTCACGCTTCTGATGAAGGATCGCATGTACGTGAAGTGGTGACTGCATTCCAGGCGTCCTCATTCTGCAGCATCATCTCCACAATGGGTCTCTGCCGTAACATCACCAACTGTGGTGGCGAGCGTTTGCCTGGCCTCGGTGAAGCGCCCGCAAGCGAAGAAGGTGGTGTGATGAACATCATCATCTTCTCCGGGCAGTAAGCACACCGAGGCGACCTGACTTTTCCCATCCTGTAGAGGTACTTCCTAAAGTAACCGTTGCCCCGTCAGGAACTGACACAGGTAGAAATCTATCTCCCCGTGACCACGATCTATCCAGGATTGAAGCTCTCGAATGAGACGGAAGGTCCAGCGGCCGTCCAATCCTTCCGTCCACCTCCGCCTGCCAAACCTGCAGAGTCTCCGCCCTGGCAGCAGCCAAGGCATCCTTTCTACCCCGCTCGGCAGCCTCCCGGAAGACGGTCTGTCTCTCGATGGCCCAGCAGGTCAATAGGAATCACCCCAGCCACGACCGCCACGGCTGAACCGGAAACGGTGCGATAGGCGCAGGCGACCCTAAGTGCCGCTCTTCTCTGTACCGATAACAGCTTTTGACTGTATCGCCTTATCCTCATGACACCCGCCCAAACCTCTGCGCCATACAGAAGGGTTGAGTTTACAGTAGACATGAGGAGGCGTCTCTTACTTGACCTAGGGCTTCCTACGTTAGCCATCAGCCTGCCGAGAGACATAACCACCTTAGAGGCTTTGTCACACACCGCCTGAATGTGCTCCCAATACCGAAGACGGCAGTCGAGTAACACACCCAGGTACTTCGCGCCGCAGTCCTTGTCCGAACCTCGACAACCCCCCACATTCATAGAGATCAGAGTGGGGATTCTCCGTCGAGTGAGCATAACGATTTCGGTCTTGGAGACCGCCAGCTCAAGTCCGTGGCTCGTCATCCATGCATTGACCCGAATCATTACCTGATTAAGGCGTAACTGTGCCAAGTCCGGCGTCCTCGCCGTGATGACTGCAGCCACGTCATCAGCATAACCCACGAGGGAGACGTTCGTGGGGCATCTCGAGGCGAAGCAAACCATCGTATGAAACATTCCATAGGTCTGGGCCGAGAATAGACCCTTGAGCCGCACCGGCAGTGACCTCTTTTGTTCTCCTTCCGTCTTTGGTTTCATACAATAGCCGTCGGTTCTTCAGGTAGTCCCTGCACAATGACCAGGAGATAGTCGGGCACACTGAAGTCCCGCTGCAACGCCTCTAGCATGTCCTCCCACCGAGCAGAGTTAAAACGCGTTTTTTACGTCAAGTGTAACCAACAGCACAATCGGCCCGAGCCCTGGGTGACAAGCTGTTTCGGCCTGCTGGACGGCACTGATCACCTCTGTAATGGCGTTTCAGAGTTGAGTGTCGCTTTCGAAAGCCATTGCTGCCGGGGAGAGAGATCTCCGGCGGCTTCGATGGACGACAGCAACCTGGGTTTCAGCAACCTTTCATAGAGCTTCCCCGCGGTGTCAAGCATACAAAGTGGCCTGTATGCCGACGGGGGAGTTCGGATCACTTTTGCCTTTGCTGATCAGCGCCAACCTAGTAACCTTCCAGCGCGACGGGAACACACCCGCTACCAAACATGCATTAAACATGTTCAGCAGCAAGAGCGGATAACTCGCCGCCACAATCTTCAAAACCTCAGCTGGAATGCCATCAGGTCCAGGAGCCTTCTTGTTGCGCATGGTAGACACCGCCGCTACAAGCTCCTGCTCCGTAAAAATGGGAACGTCTGGTACCGGTCTCGCTACTCTCTCCTCCCGCCTTACAGGGTGACGTGGGAAGAGAGCTTCCACGATCGTCGAAATCATTCCAGCAGGCATTTCCGTGCTTTTCCCTATTCCTCCTAGCTTTTTTTCGCACCAAGTTTGTATCCTCTTCCCCAAGGGTCCGAGTCCACTTCCTGGCAGAGCTCACGCCAGCATCGTGCTTTGCTCAAACGAATTGCTGCACTCAGAGCTTTCTTAGCAGCCTTGTGCTCTGCCGACCTAGTTATAGCTTCAGGCCGGTTTCGAGCTCGCTGCGCTCTACGTCTGCACATTAGTGCAGTTCTCCTGAGCTCTCCAATTTCGTCCGTCCACCAGAAGGCTTGGCGACGGCCCCGGTAAGGTCGTTTCCGAGGCATTGACGAATTGCAAGCGTGTTCTATCAGTTTCATGGAAGAGTCGATATAAGCCTCAACCTCAGCTGTTTCAGTGGACTCGGGAAACCCCGGAACACCAGCCTCGATACTACGATCTAGCTGCTCGACAAGTTTTCCCCTGTCCAGCTTAGCCAGATTCCAGCCAAGAGTGTTTTCGGGTATTCGCTAGCCGCGGCAGCACGATTATCGATGAGATGGAAAGCGATGAACTCGTGGTCACTAGCAGTGTAGGCGTCCATCACTCGCCATTCCGCTACTAAAGGAAACAAATCGGCCGATACCATCGTAATGTCTGGTATTGACTCACCGAGAGTGCTTCGGAAGGTCGGTCTTGTCCCTCTATTCGCGACTTCCAAATCGAGTCTCTCGAGACCATCTCCAAAATATGTCTTCCCCTCACGTTAGTCACGGGGCATACCCCATTCGACCGCACGGGCGTTGAAGTCACCCGCCACTATAACACGCCCAGGGACGCTTCGGAGACTGTCTTCCAGCGCTTCCAACCTTTCCAGGTACTCTCGCGCGGAGTAATTGGGGAGAGGTACACACTGTAAATGGTAACGCTGTTCAACTTAACCCAGACATAACCGTCACCGGAACCATGACTCAGTACGCGGACCCCACGACTGTCTACGATCCAAACAGCCGCAGTGCCGAGTCCATCGTAAAACCAAGATGAGCTGGTTTTGGTTCGGACGGGTTCACTGACGATCACTATCTGGGCTTTGGTCTCACAGGCCAGCTGTTCAAGGATTGCGTCCGCAGCGTGACATCTCTGCAGATTGGCCTGGATAAATCGGATCATTTTCGTGGCCTAGCACGGGCTTTCCTGTCGTCCAGGGCTTTCTTGAAAACCCCGCAGGCACCTGATTCCTGGAAACATGATCTGTCTTTGATCCAGGGTTTTCCAGTACATAAGACGCAAGAAGGAGCCCCCGTACAAACCGCCGCCTTGTGTTCGGCGCTGCCGCATTTCCAGCAGTTACTGCTCCTATCCGGTCCGGAACAGTTCCTCCTAGTGTGACCGTAGCCGAGACAGCGGAAGCATCTGTCCACCTCCACACGGCCCCGAATCCGGCAGACGACCCACCCGACCTTGATCTTCCCCTTTTGGAGTACTGTCAAGGAGTCACTCTCGAGCAGCTCAACCACGGCCCTTCCTCTGTGTTCTTGCCGGTTAGGCTTGAAGAGGGTAACCCTAATTTCGCCACCAAGGACAGGAAACTCCCTGCTTAGGGCGTCCGAGATGTCGGCTTCGGTGGTCAAGGCATCCAGATCTAGGATCTCTAGCCTTCCCTTAGGAACAATGGAGCGAACATCGCCCCTGTCGCCTACCGCCTTCTGTATCGCCTCGTGGAGTTTCCTTCTGTCGTCGCATTTTGCGATTTCCAGTAATACTCCTCCCGTGACAGTCTTCCTTATGTGGCGTACCACGGTGCCTGACTCTTCGGGAGTAACTCCAGCCCTCATTGCACCAAGAATCTCGGCGTATGACTTGCCAGCTTTAGGCTTGACAATCACCACCTGCCTCCCAGGCCTGGAACGCGGGAGTTTCTCCGGCTTCTTTACTTTGTGGGGGAGGAGGTGGAGGTAGGTCTTGCCTCTTCCCGCTCTTATCTACGGCCTTCGCTTTCCTTTTTTTCTTTTTTGAGACTACCGGGCGAAACTCGCTCTCTTCTGTCTCGTTGACAGAAGCAGGCTCTCCGGCGTCTCTCTGCCGCTTTTCCTCCCTTGGATGTTCAGGGGGACTTCCGGCCGCTCTTTTCCCAGCCTTTCCTAATGTATCTATTTATCTAAAGGAATATATATTGATACGAGAGATGTCGCTAGAATTAATTTGTTCCAACTTCGTCGGAGTAATGAGAAAGGAAATAAGGAAAGTATACAAATCACATAAATAGTAGTTTTTTGAAACTAGTTACACATAGGTTAACACCACCATTAGTATAAAAATATAAAAAAACAACACGTACATTTCTGTAGTGAAAAATAATGCTTCTAAAATGCTTCAGATTTTGGATGAGGACTTGCCAGCGGGCTGCTTCGGAGGGTCTGAGGCATCTCGGTCCATCCTAATTCTCTTCAGCACCAACCTCAGGGCGGCTCTTGCGTCCTCCAGGGAGTCATGACCTGTAGCACTGATCTGAATATTCTTCCAGAGGTATTCTTTGGGCAAGGACCTGCGGCACGTGAGTCCGTGTTTTTTGGAGAAGATCGCCGATGCGTCTACCACCAAGGTGTGGCCAATCTTCAGCAACCGAAGATCGTTCTCGATGCCGTGCCCTACGAGGATCATATCACTCTTTATGTAGTGGAGCAGGTCGTACTGGGCTTGCTTCAGAGTTTTCACTATGTCCTTGGTGACTCCGGAGAAGCGCGTGTAGAAGTCGATGATAAATAAATAAATAAGGCCTTTATTCTTGAGCGGATTTCAGTTTACAATCTGTTTTACAAATCGACTCACGTCAAACTAATCATAACAGTACAATTCGTATTTTAAAACTGTGACACCCAAATATTGCGTGCTGGTAATTTACATAGAAAATTCATACTTAAACAACAATACATCATTAAGGTACCTATACAGTTTTAACTTCCTTTTTGAAAGTTTTAACAGACAAAGTCTTTATAACTGGTGGTAAGGCATTGTACTCCTGGGGTCCAAAGTACGAGAAGGACCTTTTTGTAGCCTCCAACCGCACACGCGGCAGTTGCAGCTTGTCGTCCTGTCGAGTGTGCCGTTCTCTTAGAGTCGCTCGCGCCACTAGTTTCCGTCTCAGGTAAGAGGGTTCACCATTTAGCAAAACCTTATGCACCAGTGTCACGGTTTGGAGCCTACAAATATCTTGAACAGAGTGTAAATTTGCTCTTTTGCGATAAGGTGAGATGTGGTCAAATTTTTTTAGATTATAAACAAACCTCAGCGCACTGTTCTGTATCCGTGCAAGGATGACATTTGCCTCTTGAGTTAAGCAGCTACCAAACACTGGAAGGGCGTAATATATTGATGGAAATACCAGAGAATTTACAATATGCAGCTTTGAAAGCATTGGAATTAACGCTCTGTATCTATTCAAAACTCTCAATTTACACATTGCACGTTGAGAAATCAATTCAACATGTTAAGGAAAGTTTAGCTGATTGTCAATTATAACTCCCAGGACTTTAACAAAAACACGATCTTCCAAACAAATACCCTCAACAGAAACAGAGAGAAGACTCCTGTTCATGGTCTCTTTAATGGATGGTGAGCAAAAATGCACCACAGAACACTTATCTGCATTCAACTTTAGGCCATGTCCCTCCGACCACTCTTTAACCCTACGCAGATCAGCATTGAAACACTGCACCGCTTCATGGACACCTGGAGGGGGATATGTTAGAAGCATCTGAGAGTCATCCGCATAGGAGTAGGGTGAACACGAGGACAATGCAAGTTCAAGATCAGCAGTATATAAAATGAACATAACAGGCCCTAAACATGACCCTTGAGGAACCCTTCGACAGCGAGGAAGAGCAGTTTTCTTTTACCTTCGTCACCTGACTCCGTCCGCTCAAATATGAGACAAACCATTTTATAGCGATTTCATTAAACCTATAGAAATTTAATTTGGCAAGAAACAGTTCATAATTCACTGAGTCGAACGCTTCAGAGAAATCAAGCGTCGCCAAAATACTTCCAAAACCTTTATCTTTCGCTACATGCAGCTCATCCATAATGTTTATCAAGGCGGAGGTAGTGCTGAAAGACTTCCTAAAACCAGACTGATGTACAGGAAGAATATTTTCAGCCTCAATGAAAGCTGTCAACTGATTCACCACTACCTTCTCAAGGATTTTTGACATGGCCGGAAGGATCGATATCGGCCTAAATTGGGAAATCACACTTGGATTCTTTATTTTGGGTATGGGCGTGACAAGACTTTGCTTCCAGCATGATGGAAAACACCCAGAAGCAAGGGACAGGTTAACCAAATGCGTAATAGCTCCCAAGCAATATGGGCTCATGGCTTACACTAGCCGGATAGATATTCCATCAGTCCCCACAGCCACTGACGTAATGTTATTCATTATGCATTTGATCTCACCCTCAGTAACTGGCACAAAATTGAAACCATGCGCTAGATCCTCACAAACATTGTTTCTGTAGAAATTCAGTTTCTCGAGGCTAATCCCGCTTCCACCACCCATGCCTGCAAAGTACCTGTTGAGGTCATCAGCTGAGAATCTTTTATCGTCACTATTACGGTCATTTTCCAGCACTCCACGGGACCGTAAAACACCCCAGAATGATTTAGAGTCCTTACAATTCAGCTTGTCGTGAAAGTAATTTCGTTTTGCTCTTCTGATGGCGCAGTTCAATTTATTTCGTGCCTTACAGTACAACGATCTAGCAGCCGAAACATCACTATCATGCAGTCTGTGTTTGAAATAATTTTTTTTTTTTTGTGAGCTCTCTTATCTCGTCACTCCGCCATGGGGCTTAATTCTTGGTGACTCGCTTTCTTGTTAACGGTACGCAGGTGTCAAGCAGTTGGACAATGTAGGTAGTTAACAATTGACTAACTTTATCGACCGAGGTCTTTGTCTCAATATCATCCCAATCAATACGTGACAATAAAGAAACATAAAGAGACACATCGAAATTGGAAAAATTTCGATAAGTTATAAATTTATCCTTTGGCCTATAGTTGCTATACCTGAGATCACAATATACCAGGTGGTGGTCCGTAATTTGTTTACGTCTTGAATCAAGAATTTTGGACGTATCCACTAAACCAACTTTGACTATGTCTAGACCTTTATTCACAACAATATGGTCGATCAATGTCGAAGAGCTCTCGGTGACACGAGTGGGCTCTGTTATGAGTTGTACCAACCCTAACGATTCATACAGGTTTTTCAGGAATCTACAATCGGCCTTACCAGTATCCATAAGATTTACATCAATGTCACCCAACAAAACAACATCATCAACATCCAACATCTGATCAATAAACAAAGAATACATAATTGAACTCAGGGTGGAATATATAACACAGGGTGGTTTATATACCACGCACACACACAGCTTCTTGTTTCTCAAACTAAACTTGCCACAGATATATTCTAAGCGACTATCAACATTGTTCAAATAAACCTGCGTCATTTGCAGATGATTTGCAACCAGGAGTGCCACTCCTCCACCAGCGGCTCTCGGAAGACGCTCAGCGCCCTGTCTGTCCTTGCGCCATAAAGAGTAGCAATTTACAATGAAAACAATCTGAGGAAACATCTGGAGTCAACCACGTCTCCGAGAGACCGAGAATGTCAAATTTGAAATCATCAATAACCGCACACAGCTCCTGGAAACCTGTGTTCATTGATCTCACATTTAAGTGCCCTACTCTGGAAAACAACTCGCCCCTCTGATGCCGTTTCCCGACTCCTTATGCTGAACAGAAGACTGTGACACCTCAGGAACAGCTCTAAAGTCGCCAGGAACTGCGGAAACCGGCGAACATCCACCCGGAAAAGTTTTTGTCTCGTGCAAACACCTGAAAATAAAATTCGCGAACCAGAAATTTCCTGCCCTATTTAAGTGACGACCATCACGAGCAAGGTCCCCCTCACCAGGCAGTTCGCGTCAACATAAGTGACATTAAAATTAATGCACATAACTTCTAGCTGTTCATTAAAATTACAAAGTGGTAGTGGTGCAATGTCTCGCCTAGTTAAAACACTACTCAACATAATGTCAGAAATTGGAAAGTGTTTTTTTGCGGTACTCAACAGGTCCGCCATGCTATGAAGTGCCGCGCGCTTCCCCCAACCGACATTGTATTCAGGTCGTCCATTATAACCATCAACAAGATTATTGGTGCCAACATGAATATAAATAATTTTTGGCTGGTTTGGCACATACTTCAAAAGCTTTTGCTTAATATGCTCAATTTTTGCACCTGGATTGATATCTAAGGTGGCCCCATTTTTCAAGCAGAGATTCCCAGCATATCGCAACAATGAGTCACCGATGACCAAGACATTCTTTAATGTCCCACCGCCAACCTGCCGATCAGTACCCCGCGACCGCTCAGGAGTACAACCCTCACTTACAAGTAATTGTTGGTGTTCACCGTTTGATCCCATTACAGAACATGCATAGGGTGAAGCCGGCTTTTCGGTTGACTCTGTTACTACATTTGCCCTCAGTCGTTTTATTCGCTTAAAACCATTTCTAGACTGCGATTTCATGATCTCGTGTTCGGGCTGGACCAGAGCGTCGTGCTGGCTCGATCCGTTGGCCAGAGACACCCGAGCCACTTCCAGACCCATTATGGTAAACACGAGTCCGCAGTCCAGGGCGAAGACATGGTGACACCCGGTGTCGGAGGGTTTGGTCTGCACGAATCCCAGCAAGAGACCGTGCATGCCGCCGTGGGTGCCGCTCCAGACGTGGGTCTTGCATTTGGTACAACCCTGGGAGGTGGGGTAGTCCTTGCAGCAGGTCAGATATGGCTTGTAGCCCACTGCCAACTTGAGCCGTCCCCAGTGGTGAACGCACTCTTCCTTGAAGAAATACTTTCCGTCTGAAGTTAAGAAGAAGGGTTCTCCACATTGGACACATTTCTTTTTTAATTCGTCCAAGATTGTTGTACTCTACTTGGACACTTTCTCCCACTTAGATGTGTGTTTCTTGACGAAGAACCCTGTTTTTCCGGGGACTATCATGGGAAACCCCATCTTCTTCCGCTGCTTCGCTGTGATCATGTAGTCCAGGAAGAGGTCGTATATTAAAAAAAAAAAGTAAAGAATGTCTTATTTTACCAGGCGAAGTTAGGGCTAAGAAGCCCTCTCTAACACTTAACCTGGGGACCAACGGCTTAAAGGTGACTTCCGAACCACCACCAATGGCCGGGCAGGCGGGCCGCTTGCAAGGACAGGATCGCTCAGCGGTCACCTGTCCAAGCAGCAGCCACGCTCGGCGTTGCTTGATCTGGTTATCTTGCGATAACCGCCGTACCCACTACACTGCGCCATTGGCAGCATTATATTACGTCCTGCATCTCTGGGGACTCTTAGAAACTGGACCGGGTGGACGCTGTCGATGCGAGTGAGGAGTAGTTGTTGTTCCCATCTTTAAATGGTTTGGTTAAAGTTTTATTTATAAGTGGAATACCTGAAAAGGACGGATTTGGATTATAACAAAAATTATATTAGAAAATTTTCATTAATGCAAGAAGCAATCCGGTTCAGTCCATTAATCTCCTTGGAACAAAATTAATTAATAATATACATGCATTTTTACAGCTACACTTATCTCGGGAATTAGGTGGAGGGATAAAAGCGTATACTAGTGCATCACAGTTTACGGAGTCAAAATATTAAATACAAAATTTCACACATAACAATATTTTTATAAATAACTAACTTTTTTATTTATAAAAAATGGCTTCGCACGCAATATTTATAACCGAAATCCTTATATTACTTAGTAAAAGCAATTACGATGTAATATGATGGAAGTCCTGTAAAACTTTTAAAACGTAAGTAGTCATAGATCAGGTAGATATTATTAAAATTCATGGTAAATAGTGTCACAGTATAACTTAATTATTATATCATGTTTGGAACGTGTAAGAGCATTTCTGGTTCTAATTAATTATATACATAACGTCAAAGATGAATCTGCCTTGTTGTCCCGATCAATAAAAAACAAATCTCGGATCACATAGGTCTCGAAAACTTATTTCAGTCAAAAAGCGTATATTTCAAATCTTGGTAATATATTTCAGGGCTAAGCTATTTCCAGCACTATAGTAGAGTTTGCGTTCTTTTTCTGACGACGAAAAAACATATACAGTATACTTACGTAGGACCGAGATGCCTACTTTGGTTAAAAAGTGCCTAGTTAGGACCGTTTAAATTCACTTAACTACTATGTCACAGTTTAGCTTGCCACATTGCGTCGGTCAAAATACTTTATACGTTCGATTATCTAGTTCTCGGTTATCTGTATTGGTCAAAATCGTGTTGACATAGTTAAGTTTACCTTGTCTTGATGAATAAAATACACACATAAGTAGGACTGAAAAACCTATTACGACCTAGGGGGAAGTCTTACCTCCTTCATATGTACTTTTGGTATATGGGGGAAATCCCTATTAGGGATATGGAACATTCCAAAATAATCGTTATTAAAGTTTTCCGTTACACCAGTCTTGCTTTTTGGACTGTAGCCAGGAAAACAATGAACCGTTGAGGCGTGTTAGTGTTAATTTCTCAGTTTTCTATAAGCCACAGTTAAAACGCTATATCAAAATATCAAGGAAGCACACCATTTTAAAGTAACTTATGTAAAAACATTCATAACTTTGTTCATTGAGGTTGGTTACATAACAGTGTTTAAATAATATTTAAAATGTTTTAGTTTATTTAGATCCATCACTGGCGCAATCTGGATTAAAATTGATATATTAATTTCATTAATATATGCATTTCACTACTGATCAATCACTGCTTACTTAATATTTAATCAAATCGAAATGTAAACAGACGTTTCAGCTAATTTTCCAACATAAATCTGAAGGTTTGAACAGCTGTTTTGTGCCTTTTTAATTTGGATTATAAAGTGTAAACTGCATTATTTCTGAATTTCAAAATATTCAAGGTAATTTTTCTTATATTATGCTTCATATAAACCTTCCATGGATTTCGATGAACATTTTACAAGAGGAATGACCCAAAGTGGTCCAGTCTTCTCAAGATTTGCGCTTAGCAATACATTTTGTGATTCATTTTTATTTATAAGATAAGATTAAACAGTATAACGTAGTTAGACTAGTAGTCATTAACTTTTTTACATTAAATTTAAATGGCAGTTAGTTGTTGGTGGTGTCTTTAAGTACAGAACTGGTAGCGTGCACTGTTGTGTAAAATTAAACAAATCTAAAAATATCAAAATTTGTTTATCAAAAATCATATATATATATATAAACACATTTTTGGTGCTAAAAATATCCAGATAATAAGGAGAAATATATTCTTTATTTTGGTTTAAATATCCTTCATAATATAAAACTAAATATAATAAATAGGACTAAAGAACATGATACATATATAAATCAAAAACTATACACCTATGAATGCTATGTATTTATAATATATATATATATATATATATATATATATATATATATATATATATATATATATATATAGACGTATACTATAGATTGAAATATTTGTTTTGTTGAGATAGAACCAACAACGTGGAGTAAAAAATATATATCATCATGTGAAAGCCCCATAAGAACGAAATGTAATATTAGAGTGAATTAATTGTTGAAGTTTGTCCCTATCTTCCTAAAAATGTGATGCTACTCAAACTAATCTGAAGTTTTTATAAGTAATTTGAAGGGGTAAGTTAAAATAATATATTTTTAAGTGTATACAGAGATATTATAGGTTTTAGAGAAACACAAGACTTTGGTTTGTTAGTGCACCATAACTTATTAAGGCCTAACTATTTCAAAATAATACTCTAATTTTAATTCCTACACTTTCAGACGTGACGTTGGATTTTTTGGACGTTGGAATAAAACTATTAGGTTAAAAATTACTTGGATATATCTAATTTAAAACTATACCGTTGAAGTTAAGCAGAACACTATACAATTTCAGGGTAAATCAAATAAAAAGTGATTTTGCGCAACAATATACGATATTATTGTTATTACCGCTCGACAGATGAGTCGCTGCTCGCAGGGTTGGGATTATAAGGTTGAAGTCTGCAAGATCCTTATGATTGCTTTACCTTCGTAAAATTATTGCACCGTGGGCAAAGCACTACAACTGCAACAATTAAACAGTATTTGGAGGGAAGAAGTTTAGTTGAATATCCATGTAATATAAACTAAGAATAATTATGCTTTTACAAGTTTTTCACCATCAATATTCATACGAAAAATTAAAAGAACTATTTGCTATGGCAATAAACATTTTAAATTAAATAGTGTCATCCTAGTTGAAAATTAATTACTTGTAATGTGTTCCAGGAGAACTTTAAAAATAATGAAAGCAATAAAATTCCACTTACGATGATTTATAGATAAGTTCCAACTTGTAGTTTATAATTACATAACCTGAATGTTATTGAAATTCATAGAGGATGTTTTTCTAGGAAAGGATTGTTGGATATTTGGAGTAAATGTGTCAGAAGAATGAAACATGTGACACAATAATTCTTTTTAGATGTTTTCTGCCTCGATACACTTCAAACTGACCTTCTCTCATACAAATAAATGATACATCACTTTCAGACAGTTAGATAAAATATATTGAATGTTGCATTCTCAATATTTTCCTGTTGCGGATATATAGATTCGTGTCTGAAGGGTGGTTTTAAGCATGTGAAACTGAAACGGAACGTCGGAAACAATTATGTAACTCTTTTAACGTTTTTTATTGCCCTTATTTTGATCCCCACCAAAAATATTACTGCTGATTACAGATTTCTTTCACTGTCGATTTGAAAAAAATATATAAATTATTTTTTTTAATGAAACTGGATGACGTGTATGTAGATAGACTTTGAATTTCTCATTTCAAGTATTGACATTGCTTAATCAGTTATTAAACCCACTACGCCACTACTGTTTTACGTGATACGGTTTTACACGGTGATATTCTGTAGCGGTCTATTGATAAACTTAATCTAGAAAAAAGGAGAACCTGCTTATCGATTATTAGACTAAATGTTTAATACTTTGAAAAAAAACCATTCAAATATTCGTAATAATTATTCAATAGGTATAGCTTACCTAAAATGCAGTGGTTATTATTATTCAAAATATTACACCTTTACGTAATGATATAAATTCCGGTAAATTAAAAGAGATTTACGTATAATTTCCTGTTTGATAAAAAATGTTATGATTGACATGTAGTTATTTTAATCAGGCATGTAAATAATAATTGGAAAGGCAGATTTCAGCGAAACTAAAATGGGATTCAGCCTCTGGGTTCAACTCGATCTTTATATTTATTCCGTCTCTATGATTCTAGAAGTCTTCGTAATTACATGGATAGCCAAATAAAAAAGCCTCACTATTGGATTGGCATGTGTTTAGTAAGCTTTATCGATAAGAGACCTCTAGAACCTTCCCAGAACTAGAATCCGTAGCCTCTGGACTAGATTGATCTCTACGCTCCAGTCTATGGCATTACCATAACTGTCGAATCTTCCATTTCATCTACTGGACTTCAGAAAAACTCTCGTATTTTATAACGACCAGCTTGTGGGTAAAACCATGATTTAAAAACTCCCGGAATAAAACCTCCTAAAGTATGAGAGGCACGAACTAGGACAGTCCTGAGAAACTTAACCTATTGAAAAGCCATTATGTAAGAAAAAATACTAATTTATTTAGTCACCCTTGCCATCGACTCTTCTAAGACATGCAGGTCTTTTAGAACATGTGAAATGCTCTTCACGTTGAACTCCAGCATCCGTCTTCTAACGGTATTTCAACTCCTCCTGTAGTATTATCTTTATTATAAGTAAACTGTAACATCCTTCTCAATAAATGTGCATAGATCTTTAACACATCAAGGCGGTTTTGTGTTGTAGCTTGAGCTAATTTAATTGATCCTCTCTAGTACAAAATATTATGTAAAATAATAAACTTTTCAATATTCTCAGTTAAAGTTTTACATAATTACATTAGTGACTTGCACTCATGTAGTGAAATCTGTAATATCTGTAATTTTGTAAGGAAATTGTAAATTGGTCTGTATTATAGAATACCTGAATTACATGATAACATCATTGTGAAATGTACGTAGGTTAGTATATGTAAATGAACAACAGAATAAAAGACATATGAAACACATTTTCTGGATATTTTATACCACTCTCCATAGCCAAATACGGACAACAAATCCTTAGAGCTATGTTTTATTCAACGTTTGACTGCAAAGAATATACCTATTTATAATCAGATAATGACAATTGATAAAAAATACTGTGTGTTGGTCGGTTGAATGTTGGTAAAATATGTGACCGAAAAATATGTAATTTAATATAGAAATAAAAATCAAGGAAACAGCTGAAACAAACCCAGCAGTAATATTTATGAAAATTATGCATTTCCATAGAAACTACAAGGAACAATTGTGATATTTAACAATATTATGTTGTATAGTTCAGTATACTTGTTCAAAAGTAGTTCAACTCGCAGTAAGTTGGAGAATTAGCACCAGGAACAGGTTACGATGCCTAGGAGCAGAACCAGGACCAGGACCTACTATCATAATAGTACTGATTAAGCTGCTAAACTTTTGTTCTCGGCTAATTGAATTACTTTGTATCTTAGGCGTACAATGGGAAATACTTCATATTTTTTTCGAAGGAAGTAAAGCAGTTTGGATCTATTACTATAGACACTCCATAAACTAAGGCAGAACACATTAATTATATTTTAACACATGTTTGTCTCTATAGTATTCATACGGATAGATAATCAAATAACCAGAAAACCTGTTTAGTTTTAGTACTATTGTTGACGAAAAAAGTAATGTTGGTAAGAGAAGGTTTATGTATACACGTGAAACGTACATAAAAAACTGTATTATCCATTGAAAAGATATACCATCTTCCTTACCTTAGGGATGGTATATCATGGGAGATGTTTATTGCTTTTGGGGTAAAGGGAATACTCGTAAGTTCTTGTTCCTCAATTTTAAATCACAGTAAGCGTGATTTAACAATCACAATTATATTTATACAGTTTTGTAGACATCGCAGTTATAACTATTACTTTGGCTTTGGTGTCGCGTTCAGGGCTTTTAAATTTTTTGTTTCTGAATTTTAAATCAACGCAAGTGTGATTTAACAATCAATTACATTTATTGCATGTTAAAAGTGTTGTGAGACATTGCAGACATAACTATTATGACTATTACTTTGGCTTTGTTGTCGCGTTCATGATTTATTATTGTAGTACTTGTTATTTTGGTAATCTCGTATAGGTTTAAGGGAGATTATTAAAATAATTTTAAATATAAATAACAATAGCTTTTAAGAGTAATTTATCTTAGATTTTACAATTATAACTAACCTTTAGACACTAATGACAGTTATATCACCTTCAGACAACTGTATTTGATAACTAAACTAAAGTTATGTATATATTAATATTTAATATACGCTTACCGAACGCTAAATTTGACAGTTGGTTAATTTATGTATACCTACTGTAAATATGATTCATGAAATTATAATTTCTAACCCTTTTATACCCTCCCACAGACACTGTATCAAAGATTGTTTTCTGTCTTACGAGAAATTCCTCAATCCCTTCTAAAGAAAAGGCAGGTTTATGTGATAATACTATATATATATATATATATATATATATATATATATATATATATATATATCATTAACTGTTATAAGATAGTGTACTGGCTTCTCTGTGAATTCCTTATATGATACCCCGAGGTAATAAACGTTGGTCTTCCTCAGAAGCACTTATATAGCCTGAAACACACGAGTACCAATGTATTTAATTCTGTGCGTCTTATTCTGCACTAAAAAAATATTTATTCAATGTATTCCATCAACATTCTGTTGTATAGGACACAAAATATTTACAACTTCTGTCGGTAGTATTATCACTCAACTTACATGCAATAAGCTACATACTCGTACATTGGATCATTTAGCCGTGCTTTAAATTGACTCTTGCATAATACATAGTCAAAAAAGACCATGCAAACCCCAAGACTATAATTAACAGAACACTCAAACAAAGCGGTAACAGCTGATTTCAACCAGTACTTGTACAGATGGCTGCTCATTCTAATTTTGGTTTTTGTGCTAGAATCCATTAAAATAATGGTTCAATACTTAGGTAATATAGCTTGTGTTAATGTATTATTGTACCTATTTGTGTATCTAGTATTATTTTCTATTTAAAACAATGTTTCCCTAATTCTATTAGTAGTTTAAAATGGAATAAATTTAAATTAAAAAGATTATCTCAGGTTTTTGTTATAAACATTCAATTATTAGAACACAGCAATATCTAAGCAATTGCTTAGATATTGCTGTGTATTATAGATGTGTATATAGATATTGCTGTAATTACATGTAATTAATGTAATTACATTTAAAATTTAAGTAATGAAACTATAAGCGTGCCAACCTTATTCTGTTGAAAACTTTAAAAACTACACAAAATAAACTTAATCAAAAATAGCAAATTCTAATTAGTCGTGCAGCCATAAAAGCACACCCGTGCATGTGTTGTGTGTGCGCTTAGACTAAAGTGGAACCATCAACAATACCGGGACAACAAGAATAGTAAAAGCAAATTTTTAAATATATATTTATTTTATAATTTTCGTTCTAGGGAATAATACTTTTCTTTTTACAAACCAACGCCACACTTTGAGATCTTTAATTCCTTCAGACCATGAAAACATGGATATCAAAATAATTCGATACATTTAAATTTAGATACTTTTAGAGATTTAAATTTTTTGACGTACCGGTACTAAAATTTTTTATTATTTCCGAACACTAAAAATAAGTAGTCACAATGATTTGAAGTCTAATTTAGCACCCGAACTCTTCAGTCATCTACATTTATTTTGCGATGAAGTCCAAATACATGTATCCGCTTATAAAATCTCCAATTCATTAAAATTTGTTTTATTTCCTTTTTAACATTTTAAAGTAGATAAAAACTTTATATTCATACAATAAATGTAGTGTACATATAAAAGCTATGTCCAGCAAAGACAAATTTTACCAAAATGTATTTATGTTTTCCTAAATGTACTTAAATTATTGTAATTCAAATTGAACTTTATTATAGTAACTAAGAAATTGAAATTATAAAATGTATTTTCAATAAAGAGAGACTTTTGCCAGTAGTTTAGGCAATAAGGGTATTTTAGTTTTTACTGTGTTCTAAGAAATACTCATAAAATAAAAAAAAATTAAATATTTTGAAAATCTACAAATGCATTACTCGCCCGTATACAATCAGTACCGGATATTTTGCATACTAAATAAACTGCCCGTTTCCTTTATTTTTGGATATAAAACAAAGGATGTTAAATGTTTCATACCATCATGTAAATTAGTAAATATATAATCTTCATAGTTTTTATAATGTAAGGTATTAATGTAGTGCGCTAATAAACCTACATGATGTAATGCCTTAAATAGATTGTCCTAATTCTGCATCGAAGTATTATACTCACTTGTGGTTTTTTTTCTTCAAACTATTGTAAGAAGTTTACTGGTAGTGTTTGATATTAAAATAAATAACATTCTCATACAATGAGCCTTTGTCACCTGATAGGCTTACATAATGAGTAATAAGCCCTCCCATATCTCTGTTTTAATTTATTACTTTTAAGAATTATGATCATCAACAAAATCTTCTAAAAATTCGCATTTTAATATATGTATATATTTATATATGATAAGTGATGTGATTTGTTATATATTTTTTAGAAATTTGAAAGAACGTTAATGAAAACTAATTATTAGGAATATTATGAAATCTCATGTTGAATATTGTCTCTTAATATTGTTTCCAATCACTGATAATGCAGAACATACATCATTTTTGGAGGCAGGGAACAATACTATTATAACTTTTATTATTGTGTTATATTAAACAGTTTGCTTATTTGGAATAACACGAAATCGATTTAATGTTAGTAGTAGTCGTGACGTCACCAATATAAGGAAAGCAGATCAGAAACACGCAACCGGATACATAACATATTATTTAATATCCATGGAAACAACGTAGGATACATAATTGAATGTTCTTAATTAATCATTTGAAAGTGAAAATGAAGCAAATTTTCAAACATCGTCCAACTCACAACTGGAAGTTTCACCAAGAACACGATGTGATAGGCAGAAGCACGACCAGGACCAGGACTTAATGGATGAGGTACTTTCACTATTTATAAATCTCGGTTTATGCTCTCCCTATTACTTGTCATCCAAAGCAGTTTACGTCATAGTTTTAACGAATATTTATCACAGCACAAAGCACCAGAACAGTAAAGTGTAAATATAAAAATATTAAACCGTTATTTTTCTTGAGTTTATATTATAGTTGTAGGATTCTATGGTACGTTTTGTATAGAACTGCTAATTTGTGTTTTTTACTTTATTTCATCCTCTCTGTACCCGAAACATAGGGGCAAGCGGTGTACAATCATTTCTGATCTGAAATCAGGTAGTTTAATTTGAAATATCACTTTTATTTAGTCATGTGTACTACAAAACAGATAACGAAATACGTGTTATTGGATTATATACTAATATGAGTATTTACCATATAATTATTCGAATAACACACTATATTAAAGATTTCTTCCTTTCTTAGATTATGTGTCAATATATTACTGTAAGACTCCTTAGCCTAGAATCTTTATCGATAACGTTACTGGTATTACTAATTTGTCTATTTACAAAAAAGTTGGATTTTTCAGATTGTTGCTTTTAAGTCCCTAATTTACGAAGTATACAAACCAGTGCACTTTTAAACTTCTCTCAGAATTATTACAGGCCATATTGCACAAATAAAATTATATTAAAATTTGACTTCCAATGTTTAAAGATTATTCATTTCACAAAATCTCCTGTATAACATTTCTTAATGATGGAAACAGTACATAGTTTAGGTGAATTACTGGGAAAGTTTATGGTATGTACGAAAGTAAAATTAATTTCGCGTTTATAACATCCATAAATATTGACATGTATTTAATGCATAAACTTTCATTGAACATAAAATGATAACATGTACTTAATGTTACTAATAATCATGACGTGAACAAGCAAGTAAAGGCAAAAAGCGAAACAAAAAAGAATCAGGTGAAATATACACACCAGTGTACGTATTAATATTTTTTATCCATCGAAACAACAAAGGATAGGTATCACAAAGCTTTAGATGAATACAATTGTTTTATTTACACAATTCGTTAAACTTAGACCACGTTAGGTTGCAGAAACGCGACCAGAAACAAGTGCAATGGCCAAAAGCTTGATAAAGGCCAGGACTTTATTAATTGTTCAGTTTAATGTTCAAAGACGTTAGGGCGTGGAAAATCTACACCAGGAGTACTATGGCGAAGACCGGGATCGAGACAAGGATTTATGGACGACTTACATTATTATTTACAATTCAAAGATTTTCACTAACTATTATTTTTACCCAAAGCTATATACATTCTAGTCTTGCGATTATCAATTAAAGAAAAAAAAAACTGAAACAATTCCTATGTTAATATAACACATTTTCAGTGAAGAGGATTTTAATTTTAAGGACTTTTGCAATGAATTTATTTTCTTGTGTAGTGATACTTAAGTTGATTAACATATAATTATGTTTCATGCGTCAGCAGAAAAAAATTTTGTTATTTATGGTTTTAAATCCCTTCAGTACTATAAATGTACAGAAAGAATCAGTCTACAATTCAAATTAACCAAATCCAAATGTTTTATTGTCCATTCTCACATAGTTTACAACAAATGAAAAGAGTACTAGAAGAATTATTTACTTCAATTTGACTTAGAGACACTTTTCAGGCATTATATAGTAGTGTAAAAACTTTTAAAAATTGAAAACTAGTGAATTTTAGCTGACCTTGGATTAAAAAATCAAAACGTATTGCGTTAATTTGTTTAAACTCAATCATTTCTAAAAACGTTGTTGTTCAGATTTGAGGAGAATTATAGTCTACATCTTTTACTTTATTCAATTAGTTTGTGAGATTACCACCAGAGCTTTCTTTTACTTTACAAGAGATTATAACTTGCCGATTGTGATGATACAGTTATAGAAACAACTCCTTAGATTCCTTTGTCACCTATACATGGTTCACTTACACTATTAATAAAACTTTTACTCTGAAAAAAAGGCAAAAATGCTATATTTGAAAATAATGCCCACTCCTAGTTGTTATGACATTTTCCCCTATTAAATACGAGTAATAAATGCTAGTAAAGATTGCTATTCAATATTTCTGGTGTTATTGATTAAGCCCATGACGTAGTTATGCTATAAACTTTATTTCTTACGGAAATATTTAAAATAAAGAATGTAAATTTCCAACTGGATTTTTGAAGAAACTCTAACATTTCCGGTTGGAAACTGAGGTAAATATATAGTCATCACTCTACTTCACAGACATATCAGTTCCTCACTAACTGGAACATTTTGATGGTCAATATATTATATGAGAAACGACTCGACAGTCATGCAGATAAAGTAACTCGCATGATGACTTAAAATTTATATTAGCTCTAAGTTCAAATTTAAGTTTGTATTGTATTAAAATAGTTATTAGTAGACGTAATAAACTGGCTCCTTAGAGATTTATTGGGTTATTAGAAAATATTTGTTAAAGTATTTGTCTTAAAATTAAATTCAGAGCTTAGGTTAATATTATAGGTGATGTCCGTGTTAATTAATAATAAAAGTTATCACAAAACCCATTTTTTGAGATTGTACCCTTAATTCCACTTTTTAAATTAATTTATAAAGATAATAGTTAACGTCATGTTCAGCTCTGCGTCCTTATATTGTCACATTATATTCCACTTAAGTTAGTTGTTCTGTTATATTTTTAAAACTTTAGTAATACGCTGAGCTTTAGCGAAACTCATCTCTCGTGAGGCTTGAAATATTTTAATTTTGTCTGTCTGTCAGTTAGCACGATATTCAGAAAACGAACTGACTTTAGTTTTCAATATTTGCATGAAGTGTAATTTATATTTTTGAGAAACACTGTGTTTGATATTAGTATGTGTTAACCAATTGGATTTGGATGAGCTTCAGCTAATATTTTTGCAAAGTTCTTATAGGTACCATGATGGAAACGAGAAAATATTGAAGAAATAAATAGGTAAAAAATTTTAGTACTATTATGTAAGATTTTAACAAGTTACATTTTTAATCGCTGTTTAAAATAATTTATAATATATTGCAGCCAATTTTAAACGTTAGTGACAATATTGAACTTTATCGCACTCTCGTCTTTCACTTGCTTACCAGAAAACTTGTATAAAACTTTGAATGAAATTTCGACATAAAGAAAAATGAGTTATACGTGATGGTGCATGTCCGATCTCGGAATAAGGCTGAGTGTCATAAAACTGATTCGTTATTATTTTCATTTCAAATAATACATATTTTCGCAAGTCTATTACTTGTTACTGGTTAGCTTAAGTTTTATCTAACGTTCTTGTAACTAACATTTTAATACTTGCAACTAATACACTTTTCTGTCTGACTAATAATCACCTGAAGAGGTTGTTTAAGTGTTTACGTGTAATGATTTATATAACTGTGAACAGGTTAGCAAATAAACATTATTTTAAACCATATTGTTTTGTACTTCTCTTTGTACACAAAACAAATATCAGTCAATCCAGTAATTCTGTACAGGACGCCATTGCTAATTTTAATATTTTAAAATACTTATATATTAAATCTGTAATCTGACAACTCTTTGCTTGAACTATATTATAATTTATTTTTCATAATAAGAACTTTGCATTATATAGCAATAATAATTATAGCATATTAATGCAAAGGTGCATTTGCATATCTATTGGGCTATTGTTGACAAATTACTAGAATGTGCCTAGTAGACGTCTTCTAACGTAGCTGAATAATTCTGTCTCAACTTATCAACTCAAGGGCCAGAGTTCGAGTTCTGGTTTGTGCACGCTGTTTCCACATAGTAAAAATACAAACTACATACATAAAAATACTTCTTCGTTAGTATTTGAATTTAAATAACAGTATCAATAAAACCTAAAACTCGCTGCAGAATTTAACTTTTTGTTGAATTAGTTTAATTTCTTTCCAGTTCAGGAATTATAACTGTTCATATACTTGAATTTGTAGGTATTAAATTTACGAATGGCTTCAAATAATAGATTTGAATACTTATTAAATACCTGTTCCGTTTAAGCTGAAGGCTAATAAAACTATTGATCTACAAAAACTCAAATAACTGTATTGAATATGTGTGTTACTACGTCTCTCTCATGCTATAAATGGAATGTTATAAAAAAAATATGAAAGTGAGAGCAGTTTCAAGCATGAAAGCCTAAAATAAATTGTGTTCCTAAGATCTCGTTTTTCCAAGAAAAGTTTGTTTAGTTTCTCTGAAGATGTGTACTCCTTTCCTTTGAAAAAATATGAAGAATTCATGTAATGTATCTGCTAGCTCTAACACAGTAATATTTATTTATACATTTACTTTCCCCAGAGGGTTCACTTCTGGTTGGTTCATACCTTCCGGTTGAACCCACACTAGGTACAGTAAAAACCGATTTCACTTAAATCTGTACAACCTTATGGATATCCAGGAGTGGTACATGACTAACTTAAAATGTCGAGATTCTGCAAGGTAATTCGATAGGTCTGATCTACTGCGGGAGATGACTGTTGGAGTTTGTAGTGTTCGTTCCCTATGAGTCAATGATACTTGCCAGCCTAGACAAGTGTGTGCCACCCGGAAATAGACCGGCTTTGATTGGAGAGGCTGGCTCAGAGCTGTCTTTCTCTTCTTACGCGCACGCCTCTAGTGGCTGGATAAATTTCACCAAAATTTATTATCTACAATGGTGAAGCATTTATGGAAATAATGTTTTGTCGAGGTCATAGATGAATTATAAAGGTCAGAAACATACGTGTTTTTTAAACTAGGCTTCTCAACCTAATTATGTATGCCTGTATATCTTCTTTAACGATGCACTTAGGTAAATTAAAATTTGCAACTGAAAATATAAATCATTTGAGCCAGAATCGTTTTTAAACCAGACATTCCACGTTCTGGAATTTTAGGTTTGTAGAAGTCCCATACAAGTATTATCCCACTAGAACGTAACATTAAAAATGAGCAAACTCATACTTATTAAATGTTTGGCGACACAGTAGCAACAAAACCTTCTTGATTGAACTGTATATTACGCTTCTGAAACTTATAGATTTATAGTAAAGCATACATAATTCAGGTTGAACTATTATAGTGCAAATAAATTTCCATTCATGTCAGAAGAATAAAAAATATATTTACTTTATTTTTATACTGATTTTATAACGTTAGTATGCCTTTCCTCTAAAATTCGTGTAAGCTAACTCACATTTGGGCTAAGTAGGTGTTTATAGTTTTCATTTTTCTGCAAGTTAAAAATATTTAAACGTACGGATAGTTGAATAAATTTTCGAATATTCTGTGTTAAATGTTTATAACATTTAAAAGCTATTTTATGTATTCTGTGGTTCTGTTGTAATAATCGGAATTTAGTGTTTATTAAGTGCATGTTTTAGAGTAAGGGTGCATGGAATAGACACACAACAAGTCTGTTGTAGGTCCAGACTTAAGCGTCTCAATGCTTTAGCTTTTTTTTGTTTACTTTAACCTAGATTGTAGTTATGAATTGATTGAGTCATTTTCCCCGAAGAATAGATCAGATTGTAGACTTTGAATGTACGTAGACTGATTTTATTGTATCACTGAGCGATGGTAAAAAGTCGTGAATAATCCTGTTTCCTTCAAAAATGTTACTAGTAATTCGTGAAGTAACGTTAGGAATAATTCTTAGTGAACATTTAAAAGTGCATTGTATGGCAGACTACTTAAATCTAATAGGATGCTATGTAGGTTTTGTAGATGTAGCTGTATAATAGCATGCCATGTCAAACGTGCATGTGGTTTGGATTTTGAAACAAGCATGATATAAATATGTTTATTGATGTATTTGTAACTAGAGAATGTACGACTATGTTGTACGGGAATTTGCTTGCCTTTAAGTAATAGACGCAGCGTAAGAAATGCCTGCACAGTTGAAAATTAAAAGACAATAGGAAACAGCTGAAACATACCCAACAGTACAATATATACAAATTACGTATATAAAAAAAAAACGAAAAGAAACAAAAAGATACAGGATTTGTTCTGTCATATTTCTATAGCTCAGTTTATGTTGAAAATTGTTCTATTTCGAGCACGTCCGGGAAACTCCTCCAGGATACAATATGGCCAGGACCAGGACCAGAACTTACAAATGAGTTACTTTTTTTATTTTTTTAGAAATCACAGCATCTGCTCCTCGATCTCACAGTACCAAAGCAGTTTACAAATCCTAGTTTTAGTGACAGAAAACCGGAACAGTTGCATTGACAAAACATTATTACTAAATTACAACATTGAAATACGTGTTAATCATTACATTGAGTTGATTTCTAGGTTTATTAAGGTTGTCATAGCTTTGTTTAAATACTGCAAATGTTGTGTTTTAGGCTATTTACAATCCGCTCTATACCCAAAGAATACAGGGAGAATCTTTTTTGTAATCTAACATAAACGAAATTGTGACACGTGGTGAAATTGGACCTGTTTTTATATATTTGATGAAAAATCAATACAAGAAAATATGTGTCATATATTTTCTTACTTACATCAAACCGCCTTCTTTCTGACGTATTTTCATGGAATAAATATTGAAGTTTTAGTAAACTTAGTGTATGCTTGCTAAATAATAATATCGATGATCGACTATATCATGTTACACTGTTTCAATTACATGTAAAAAAATCATTATAGGGTAGTTTTGAAAAGAATAATATACTATAACTTTTAACTTTAAGAATTAGTTACTGAATCGTGAACCAGAACTCTCTCCTGTTGAGAGTTTAATAAATAACTTTCTTATTGGACTCCATTATTGCTTTCATAAATAAAAAATTTACGAATTAAATAATTTTATAATATTCCTTTCAGGACAGGACTATAATACCTGCACCTTCTCCTCTATTGGGTACACGCTAAAGAAATATTACTAGAATGTGCCTGGTAGACATCTTCTACTGTCTTGGTAGTATTTGTTTACCGACTCGGCTATACCACGTAAAGCTTCAGAGTTTGAGTTCCGAATCGGACGCGCTATTTTCTAACAATAGTCTTAATATACACGGGTGCTAGTTATGAATGGAAATTGTGTTATTCTGAGTCAAGCGTGTTCATAACTAAAGTAGTGAAGTATTTTTAGAGTAATATTTTATATTTTATAAATGTTATGTTATATTTATATTTTCATATTTTTTATAAATATGTTAATTGCTTGATTTAATTATTACAAATATAATAACTTAATGAAATTAGTTTTCTTAGTAAAGAGAGATAATGCATTTGGCGATATCCTTTACGTATTGTGCAGTACGTCAAATGACTCTTTAAGCACAAAATATATATATATATATATATATATATATATATATATATATATATATATATATGACAGTTTATTATTTTAAAATACTCTAATTTGTTTATATTTATACTGAGTAATAAATCCTTATCTATGCAATAAGTATGGAAAATTTATTAAGCTAGTGTGACTAACCTGCTAGTGTTAGGGTAGTGGTTTGAACATTGCGGAATAGGAATGAAAACAGTTATAGTTTTAATTTTTATCAGTCATATACAGGAGTTAATAATTTGAAACAAATCACGGTAAAATATTTGAAAATTAAAACGAAATATTAGTAAACTTGTCTTTACACTATTTTTTTTCAAATAATTGCTCATTTTAAATTAACTTAATAAAATAGTATTTTCCTTCCCTAAGTAATTATATTATTGCAGTTTAAATGTATAGTGAACAGTCAAACAGATTCTATTTAGTTACAACGCTTTTTAAATTAGCAGGGTTTTTACAATGAGGAAGATCATCTTGATGAACAAATAACTTTCGTATAATATTTTTTTGAGCTAAAAAAGAACTTGAGCTTTATGTTTTTATATCCTTTCAGTACTTAAAGTGTACAGAAAGAATCAGTATACAATCAATTTCCAACACATCGTCCAAGCTATATATTATCCGTTTAACATATCTGATAAATAGTGTAAAGATTACTTCGAGAATTATTGACTTAAGTAGGTCTTAGAGATATCACTCAGGCATTTCATAGCAGTGCAATATTGAACGTGATTTGAAATAAGCGAATGCTAGTTGACTTAGGAACAAAATTCATATCTGAATAACATTTAATTGTTTATTACACTCAATAAAATAGTAACAATATTAAGCAGATTTGAGTAGAAATATGGTCTGTTATTGTTGATTTAACCAATTAGTTTCTCA